>NC_053161.1:171778101-172045601 GCF_016835505.1 Polypterus senegalus | reverse complement strand
CAAAACCGATGTACGTACTTATTTCTGTTGTATGATGCCACTGTCAGCCGCCATATTGAAATTTTCAGCGGTCTTTGTTACTTATGGGCCCATCTTCAAGAAATTTGGTACGCGGGTTGCCAACGCTAACTGAATCATACTTACGTACAAATATACATCCATAGCCTGCAGTTCGGTCACCTTGTGAGGCGGCGTTGGGTACCCCCCATCCCAATGCCTCCCACGTTGTTGGCTGCCTATCTATATAAGGCCGTCCGTTGCTCCAGTCTCTATAATCCCTTCCTTGCTTCGCCACGGGATTCACGTCTCCCTGCTGATAACTACAGCCTTTTTATTTAATCCACGGCTTCTCCGCTGTTTGATTGTTCGTTTATTATGATTATAGTTATTGTTTAGGTATTTTAGACTTACTTTACATTGTTCTGGTACCCATTTCCTTTATCATTCCAACCGTACCCCCATTAACATGTCTATCGAGGTGATCACCATTGATCAAAGAACTGTCACTTACCGAGTGGTTTCCATGCCCGGAGATGGCACCTACCTTTTTCATTCTCTGTGTTACATATTGCACGGCCATATAAGGCTCACTCTTGATATCCAGAGGAACACTGTGTCTTATGTATTGAATGACTGGGACAGGTTCAAGGTGTGGACTGATGATGGTACAGGAGATAATTATACTACACAGTAGTACTATGAGTGAAATGCTTAAGCCCTTCACCTATGGTTCTGCATATGAGTTGATGGCTGCCGCTAAATTGTTCAGCTGTCGCTTTCAAGTGTACCGAAAAGGCCAAATATTTTACACCTTTCGAGAACAGCCAATGTCTCTTAAACATCACAGATTCACAGGTGATGATTTTAGTAGTGGACACTTTGATGTTTATGAATGTTTAAACTCTCAAAAGCTGGATGTGAAGTTATCGATGAAACTGGTTGTATGCTTACAACGCTTGACAGATGGCGAATGTCACTTCAAAACAAGTCCTGCAAATACTGTCGTAATTGAAACAAACCACGAAACTCAAACCGATTATGACAGCAGCAATCCAAGCTGTGAGATTTGAAACAAGATTACTGTTCACATGGCCAACTGTACGTTGCATGCTCAAGAGTAAGCTCAGCGCACAGCTTGGTCATATTACAACCGGAGGGCCGAACTCAAAATGTGGCATACAAAGAGATCCTTAACAAATAATTATTGGTATATTTTCCCTCAGTTTAAAAGGGTTTAATTTTCTTGTTAATAAAAATTTTAAGGCAGTACTTCGCCGCTGCGAAGCGCGGGTATTTTGCTAGTATATATATATATATATATATATATATATATATATATATATATATATATATATATATATATATATATAAAAGGCAAAGCCTCACTGACTGACTGACTTACTGACTCATCAGTAATTCTCCAACTTCCAATGTAGGTAGAAAGCTGAAATTTGGCAGGCTTATTCCTTACAGCTTCTTACAAAAGTTAAGCAGGTTTCATTTCGAAATTCTACACGTAAAGGTCATAACGTTCGATAACGGTTGACAACGTCCGCCATGTTGAACTTTCTTATTTATGGCCCAATCTTCACGAAATTTGGTAGGCGGCTTCCCTGCGCTAACCGAAACCGATGTACGTACTTATTTCGGTGGTAAGATGCCACTGTCGGAGGCCATATTGAATTTTCCAAACGTCACTAATTCTCCAACTTCCCGTGTAGGTAGAAGGCTGAAATTTGGCAGGCCCATTCCTTACAGCTTACTTACAAAAGTTAAGCAGGTTTCATTTCGAAATTCTACACGTAACGGTTATAACGATCAACAACGTCCGCCATATTGAACTTTCTTATTCATGGCCACATCTTCACGAAATTTGGTAGGCGGCTTACCGACGCCAACCGAAACCGATGTACTTACTTATTTTGATGGTATGACGCCACTGTCGGCCGCCATATTGAACTTTCCAACGTCACCAATTTTCAAACTTCCCATGTAGGTAGAAGGCTGACCCCATCTTACAACCGGAGGGCCGAAATGACAACACGGTATACAAAGAGATCCTTAACAAACAATTATTGGCATATTTTCCCTCAGTTTAAAAAGGTAAAATTTTCTTCTTAATAAAAATTTTAATGCAGTACTTCGCCGCTGCGAAGTGCGGTTAATTTGCTAGTATATATATATTATATATATATATATATATATATATATATATATATATATATATATATATATATATATATATATATATATATATATATATATATATATATATATATATATATATATATATATATATATATAAAAATAAAATCTCCCGATCTTCATACTTTCAAATAAATGAACCGCACGCCGTGGCACAAGACGAGAGGCTTCGCCTTTAGCGCTGACGTCCAAGGTTCGATTCCCGAGAGGGGGTGCAGTGAGTGTGTATTATTTGACAGTAAAACTATTTTAATATATTCAATATATATAAATTAGCGCTTCCCGATTAATTTTACCCTAGCACACCCTTAGTTTGAGAAGTATGAAAAAATATGAGGTTAACGCAGAAAAACAGATCGCTCATTCGCCTTGTGATCGTCTTCTCCGATACACCATATAGATCTGCAATCTGTTGTACTTTTAAACCACATAACAGAAGGTGTTCTATTGACTCAGCTGGAATGTCAAAGGATGGATGTCCAGAGCAGGGTACTGCATCACCTGAACTGGAGTGTAGTAGAGTCCGTTCCACCTGTTCTTCGATAATTTCAAAAATAGTTTCATCTATATCGGAGTCTAAAAGGGCCGCCAACATTGTAATTTCTTCCGATAAATCTTCAATTCTCTCTCAGAAATACGTAATATCTTCGGCAGAATCCATTTCATCAGCAGTAGTAAGCATTTTTCTAATTAATTCTTGTGCTATCGATTCACCAATCAGTAACTAGAGGGCGTGTTAGAGCCCACCCTCTCAACTCTGATGAGTGAAAGTGACAGTTTTATTTCAAGTCGTATTTCATGACTGTTTGCAGGAATGATACGGACAAAATGAAATAAATAAATAAGCAACGAAAAACATTTTGTGACACATTTATTTATTTATGCTCTCATTTCATGATACATTTATTTATTTATGCTCACATTTCACAGTACTTTTATTTATTTACCCATTTGTTTGTTTATTTAATTTTGTCCGAAATATTCCTCCATATACGATAGACAGGCCACGAGCAATAACACAGCTGTTGTTCTTCTTTAATCCAAATCCCTAAAGCAGATTCCATCCAGACTACTGCCTTATTACATCCACTTACAACTCATTTTCCACCCTGGTTAAAAGGACACTGCGGCTGTAGATCTTATATTCCTTTCCTACTTTTTAAATAAAAAGAATCGTAGCCTCATTGATGCCGTAATGGTGTCCTACAGCGGTGTAGCTTTTCCCTTTCTTCAACATATCCAAAACGTTTACCTTTTCGGCAATCATTAACATCTTCCGTTGGCGCTTGGGCACGGCCCCTGAAGCAGTAGCAGGAGCAGGAGCAGATCGTTTTGGAGCAATAATGTAGGGCTTGACTATGCACAAAGATAAACACAAAAAAACACAAAAGCTAACTCTTTACACAGCGAAACAAGTTGATGCTGAATGAGCGAGATGAGACTTCCTGGTTAACGCCGCAGAATCAAATTCAGCACTCCGTCACTGAGCCATTCAGCACACAGGAACTTAACTGCGTGCTCTGATTGGTTAGCTTCTTAGCCATACGCCAATAGCATCCTTTATATGAAATCAATTGGGCAAACCAACTGAGGAAGCAAGTACAGGAAGGAAAAAGACCCATTGTCTGCAGAACCCGCGAAGCAGCGAAAAATCCGCGTTATATATTTAGATATGCTTACATATAAAATCCGCGATAGAGTGATGCCGCGAAAGTCGAAGCGCGATATAACGAGGGAACACTGTATAGATATTAGATATATAGATATAGATATAATGTGTGTGTGTGTGTGTGTATGTATGTGTATGTATGTGTGTGTGTGTGTGTATGTATGTATATATGTGTGTGTGTGTATGTATGTATATATATATATATATATATATATATATACATACACACACATACACACACACACACACATTATATCTATATCTCTACTGTATATCTAATATCTATACAGTAATCCCTCGTTATATATATATATATATATATATATATATATTATTACTAACAAAATACCTGCGCTTCACAGCGGCGAAGTACTGCCTTAAAATTTTTATTAACAAGAAAATTAAACCCTTTTAAACTGAGGGAAAATATACCAATAATTATTTGTTAAGGATCTCTTTGTATGCCACATTTTGAGTTCGGCCCTCCGGTTGTAATATGACCAAGCTGTGCGCTGAGCTTACTCTTGAGCATGCAACGTACAGTTGGCCATGTGAACAGTAATCTTGTCTCAAATCTCACAGCTTGGATTGCTGCTGTCATAATCGGTTTGAGTTTCATGGTTTGTTTCAATTATGACAGTATTTGCAGGATTTGTTGTATTGAAGTGACATTCGGCATCTGTCAAGCGTTGTAAGCACACAACCGGTTTCAGCGATAAAATTACATCCAGCTTATGAGAGTTTAAACATTCATAAACATCAAAGTGTCCACTACTGAAATTGTCACCTCTGAATCTAAGATGTTTAAGAGGCATTGGCGGTTGTCGAAAGGTGTAAAATATTTGGCCATTTCGGTACACTTGAAAGCGACAACCGAACAATTCAGCGGCAGCCATCAACTCACATGCAGAACCATAGGTGAAGAGTTTAAGCATTTCACTCTTCTAGTGCTCATGTGTAGTATAATTATCTCCTGTACCGTCATCAGTCCACACCTTGAACCTGTCCCAGTCATTCAATACATAAGACACAATATTCCTCCGGATATCAAGAGTGAACCTGATATGGCCATGCAATATGTAACAAAGAGAATGGAAAAGGTAGGTGGTATCTCCGGGCATGGATACCATTCGGCAAGTGATAGTTCTTTGATCAATAGTGATCATCTCGATAGACATGGTAATGGGGGTTGGAATGATAAAGGAAATGGGTACCTGAGCAATGTAAAGTAAGTGTAAAATACCTATACAATAACTATAATTGTAATAAACAAACAATAAAACAGCGGAGAAGCCGTGGATTAAACAAAAAGGCTGTAGTTATCAGTAAGGAGACGTGAATCCCGTGGCGAAGCAAGGAAGGGAATGTAGAGACTGGAGCGACGGATGGCCTTATATAGGTAGGCAGCCAACAACGTGGGAGGCGTTGGGATGGGGGACCCAACGGCTCCTCATAAGGTGACCGAGCTGCAGGCTATGGACGTATATATGTACTTAAGTAGGATTCAGTTAGCATTGGGAACCCGTGTACCAAATTTCTTGAAGATGGGTCCATAAGTAACAAAGACTGTTGAAAAGTTCAATATGGCGGCCGACAGTGGCATCATACCACCGAAATAAGTACATACATTGGTTTTGGTTAGTGCAGGGAAGGCGCCTACCAAATTCTGAGAAGAGGGGGCCATAAATAAGAAAGTTCAAAATGGCGGACGTTGTTGACCGTTATGACCATTACGCGTAGAATTTCGAAATGAAACCTGCTTAACTTTTGTAAGTAAGCTGTAAGGAATGAGCCTACCAAATTTCAGCCTTCTACCTATACGGGAAGTTGGAGAATTAGTGATGTTGGAAAATTCAATATGGCAGCTGACAGTGGCGTCATACCACCAAAATAAGTACGTACATTGGTTTCGGTTAGCTCAGGGAAGCCACCTACCAAATATCGTGAAGATGGGGCCTTTAAATAAAAAAGTTCAACATGGCAGACGTTGTTGACCATTATGACCGTTACGCGTAGAATTTCGAAATGAAACCTGCTTAATTATTGTAAGTAAGCTGTAAGGAATGGGCCTGCCAAATTTCAGCCTTCTACCTACATGGGAAGTTGGAGAATTAGTGACGTTGGAAAGTTCAATATGGCGGCCGACAGTGGTGTCATACCAACGAAATAAGTACGGACATCGGTTTCTGTTATAAGTTCAATATGGCGGCCGACAGTGGCATCATACCACCAAAATAAGTACCAAATTTCAGCCTTCTACCTACATGGGAAGTTGGAGAATTAGTGACGTTGGAAAGTTCAATATGGCGGCTGACAGTGGCGTCATACCATCGAAATAAGTAAGTACATCGGTTTCGGTTAGCGCATGGAAGCCGCCTACCAAATTTCGTTAAGATGGGGGCCATAAATAAGAAAGTTCAACATGGCGGACGTTGTCGATCGTTATCGACCGTTATGACCGTTACGTGCAGAATTTCGAAATGAAACCTGCTTAACTTTTGTAAGTAAGCTGTAAGGAATAAGCCTTCCTGTGTAGGTGGAAGGCCGAAATTTGGCAGGCTCATTCTTTACAGCTTACTTACAAAAGTTCGACAGGTTTCATTTCGAAATTCTACGCGTAATGGTCCTAACTGGAAGCTATTTTTCTCCATATACTGTAATGGAGTTGAGCTCGATGGCCGTGGGGGCGGAGTTTCGTGTGACATCATTACGCCTCCCACGTAATCACGTGAACTGACTGTCAACACAGTAAGTAGAAAACAAGGAAGAGCTCCAAAAAGCGCTGAAGAAAACATGCATTATACAATTGAGAAGGCAGCGAAACAATAAAAAGCGAGCGATTTACACATACAACCATATTCATGAGTGCAGCTACTTCGGAAACAAAGCACAGTGTAAACCTAAAGTTTAAATTAAGTTCATAGACAGGCTGCCGCTGGCGTTTGTCATGCCCACAGCTAATGCGGGATACAAGTTTAATGAGAGGACGAGGATATAAACGAGTTTTGATCACTTTGTAACTAAGTTAAAATTGCTGGTGAAGGGCTGTGCTTATGCAAATTCCGAGAGACTGTGTTTGTGGGGGGACTGACAGTTAAGGCGGGTGGGGGAGTCACGTCATCATCTCCCCTCCCATTCACCTCATTTCACTCTGAGCTGAGCTCCGCAGCTAACGCGGTCTTCCAGAACCAACTTTGTGACGCTGCCACCAAATACTCACAGAAAAATCCACAAGTTAATGCACACACTGTCTCTAGAGTTTCTCCACACTCCGATTCCTCCAGGCACTACTTACAAAAGGTTACACTGACAATCGTGTTACGTTATTTTTCAAATGTTTCCTTTTCTTAGCACAAGCACAGCTGAGAAGCTTTGATGCACGTGCTCCATAACGCCTTAAAAAATAACGCATTTAATCACACTTTGCATTCCAAGCAAAGGGGAACTTCTGTCAATACATGATTTCCTGGTACACCGATTACATTGATGCACACATTACAGCTACAAAAATGTTAGAGTCGGAAGAAAGTGTGTTGCTAGGACTGATTTGAGGAAAATTTCGTTTCAAAAGACTACCCTACAGAAGCCTTCATAAAAGCATGGTTTTGTGCACATATATATATATATATATATATATATATATATATATATATATACACTCACCTAAAGGATTATTAGGAACACCATACTAATACGGTGTTTGACCCCCTTTCGCCTTCAGAACTGCCTTAATTCTACGTGACATTGATTCAACAAGGTGCTGAAAGCATTCTTTGGAAATGTTGGCCCATATTGATAGGATAGCATCTTGCAGTTGATGGAGATTTGTGGGATGCACATCCAGGGCACGAAGCTCCCGTTCCACCACATCCCAAAGATGCTCTGTTGGGTTGAGATCTGGTGAATGTGGGGGCCATTTTAGTACAGTGAACTCATTGTCATGTTCAAGAAACCAATTTGAAATGATTCGAGCTTTGTGACATGGTGCATTATCCTGCTGGAAGTAGCCATCAGAGGATGGGTACATGGTGGTCATGAAGGGATGGACATGGTCAGAAACAATGCTCAGGTAGCCCGTGGCATTTAAACGATGCCCAATTGGCACTAAGGGGCCTAAAGTGTGCCAAGAAAACATCCCCCACACCATTACACCACCACCACCAGCCTGCACAGTGGTAACAAGGCATGATGGATCCATGTTCTCATTCTGCTTACTCCAAATTCTGACTCTACCATTTGAATGTCTCAACAGAAATCGAGACTCATCAGACCAGACAACATTTTTCCAGTCTTCAACTGTCCAATTTTGGTGAGCTCGTGCAAATTGTAGCCTCTTTTTCCTACTTGTAGTGGAGATGAGTGGTACCCGGTGGGGTCTTCTGCTGTTGTAGCCCATCCGCCTCAAGGTTGTGCGTGTTGTGGCTTCACAAATGCTTTGCTGCATACCTCGGTTGTAACGAGTGGTTATTTCAGTCAAAGTTGCACTTCTATCAGCTTGAATCAGTCGGCCCATTCTCCTCTGACCTCTAGCATCAACAAGGCATTTTCGCCCACAAGACTGCCGCATACTGTATGTTTTTCCCTTTTCACACCATTCTTTGTAAACCCTAGAAATGGTTGTGCGTGAAAATCCCAGTAACTGAGCAGATTGTGAAATACTCAGACCGGCCCGTCTGGCACCAACAACCATGCCACGCTCAAAATTGCTTAAATCACCTTTCTTTCCCATTCTGACATTCAGTTTGGAGTTCAGGAGATTGTCTTGACCAGGACTACACCCCTAAATGCATTGAAGCAACTGCCATGTGATTGGTTGATTTGATAATTGCATTAATGAG
Organism: Polypterus senegalus; assembly: GCF_016835505.1. NCBI lineage: Eukaryota > Metazoa > Chordata > Cladistia > Polypteriformes > Polypteridae > Polypterus > Polypterus senegalus. The sequence continues at coordinate 172,036,889 of NC_053161.1, read as the reverse complement.
AAATTGAACAGGTGTTCCTAATAATCCTTTAGGTGAGTGTATATAGCCAAATACCCGCGCTTCGCAACGGAGAAGTAGTGTGTTAAAGAAGTTATGAAAAAGAAAAGGAAACATTTTAAAAATAACATAACATGATTGTCAATGTAATTGTTTTGTGACTGTTATGAGTGTTGCTGTCATCAAGGATTTGATTATCATTATTTCTTTCAATCAGTTTCGTATTTGGAGGATGTGTTTTGTTACAAGTTACATTCCGTGTTAGTCAACCGTTGTAAAGATAACAGGTTTCATTCATCGATTCCTTTCTTACTACATCAATAAACAGCTCGTCTTCCTCTTTATTTGAGACATCACACACTGCATGCACAGGACTTTTTTTACACTGTCTTTGTTTAGCTGGACATTGACTTTTTCCACCGTGTGCTTTGTTTCTGCAGTAGCTGCACTTATAAATATGCTTGTATGCGTCACTCGCTTCATATTCTTTTGCTGCCTTCTCAATTGTGTAATGCGTTTTTTGTTCAGTGCTCTTTGGACCTGTTGCTTTTTGTCTGCATACTGCGTTCATAGTCAGTTCACGTGAGCCGCTTGGAGTACATGCATCGAAGTTTCTCAGCTGTGCTTGTGCTATCTCGTGTGATGTGAGCTCAGACCCGGCAATGCGTCTTCTCGATAAATTTAAAGTTAAGCTTTACACCTTGCTTTCCTATTTGTTTGCATAAGCACAGTCCTTCACCAGCAAGTTTAACTCCGTTAAAACAATTTTAACTCCGTTACAAAGTGATCCAACGTCTCGTTTATACCCCTCGTCTTCTCATTAAACTTGTATCTTGCGTCTATCGTATTCGTTGTAGGCATGACAAACGCTAGTGGCAGCGTGTCTATAAACTTAATTTAAACTTACGGTTTACACCGTGCTTTGTTTCCGCAGTAGCTGCACTTATGAATATGCTTGTATGTGTCACTCGCTTCATATTCTTTTGCTGCCTTCTCAATTGTGTAATACGTTTTTTGTTCAGTGCTCTTTGGAGCTATTCCTTGTTCTCTGCGTACTGCGTTCACAGTTAGTTCACATGAGCTGCTTGGAGTATATGCATCAAAGGTTCTCAGCTGTGCTTGTGCTATCTCGTGCTATGTCCACGGCTTTATTTAATGTTAGCTAAGACATGGCATTTAAAAGTTTCTCTCGCAGTTTCGCTGAGCTTGTGCCAAACAACAGTCTGACTATCTCATCTTTGTTTGCATAAGCACAGTCCTTCACCCGCGAATATTCAGTGGCAGAGTTTTTCTATTGGATTGCCGCTGACGGACGGCCTTAAATGGGCAGGCACTCAATTACGTGGGAGGCGTGACGATGAGGGACGCAACTCCTCCTCACAAGGCGACCTAGCTGCAGGCTATGGCCGTATATATTTACATAAGTAGGTTCCAGTTATGACCGTTACGCGTAGAATTTCGAAATGAAATCTGCCTAATTTTGTAAGTAAGCTGTAAGGAATGAGCCTGCCAAATTTCAGCCTTCTACCTACACGGGAAGTTGGAGAATTAGTGATGAGTCAGTCAGTCAGTGAGGGCTTTGCCTTTTATTAGTGTGTGTATATATATATATATATATATATATATATATATATATATATATATATATATATATACACACACACATATACAGTGCATCCAGAAAGTATTCACAGCGCATCACTTTTTCCACATTTTGTTATGTTACAGCCTTATTCCAAAATGGATTAAATTCATTTTTTTCCTCAGAATTCTACACACAACACCCCATAGTCACAACGTAAAAAAAGTTTACTTGAGATTTTTGCAAGTTTAATAAAAAATTAAAAAATTGAGAAAGCACATGTACATAAGTATTCACAGCCTTTGCTATGACGCTTAAAATTGAGCTCAGGTTAATTCTGTTTCCCCTGGTAATCCTTGAAATGTTTCTGCAGCTTAATTGATGTCCACCTGTGGTAAATTCAGTTGATTGGACATGATTTGGAAAGGCATACACCTGTCCATATAAGGTCCCACAGTTGACAGTTCATGTCAGAGCACAAACCAAGCATGAAGTCAAAGGAAATGTCTGTAGACCTCCGAGACAGGATTGTCTCGAGGCACAAATCTGGGGAAGGTTACAGAAAGATGTCTGCTGCTTTGAAGTTCCCAATGAGCAGAGTGGCCTCCATCATCCGTACGTGGAAGAAGTTTCAAACCACCAGGACTCTTCCTAAAGCTGGCCGGCCATCTAAACTAAGCGATCGGGGGAGAATGGCCTTAGTCAGGGAGGTGACCAAGAACCCGATGGTCACTCTGTCAGAGCTCCAGAGGTCCTCTGTGGAGAGAGGAGAACCTTCCAGAAGGACAACCATCTCTGCAGCAATCCACCAATCAGGCCTATATGGTAGAGTGGCCAGGCAGAAGCCACTCCTTAGTAAAAGGCACATGGCAGCCTGCCTGGAGTTTGCTAAAAGGCACCTGAAGGACTCTCAGACCATGAGAAACAAAATTCTCTGGTCTGATGAGACAAAGATTGAACTCTTTAGTGTGAATGCCAGGCATCACGTTTGGAGGAAACCAGGCACCGCTCATCACCAGGCCAATACCATCCCTACAGTGAAGCATGGTGGTGGCAGCATCATGCTTTGGGGATGTTTTTCAACAGCAGGAACTGTGAGACTAGTCAGGATAAAGTAAAAGATGACTGCAGCAATGTACAGAGACATCCTGGATGAAAACCTGCTCCAGAGTGCTCTTGACCTCAGACTGGGGCGACGGTTCATCTTTCAGCAGGACAACGACCCTAAGCACACAGCCAAGATATCAAAGGAGTGGCTTCAGGACAACTCTGTGAATGTCCTTGAGGGCCCAGCCAGAGCTCACACTTGAATCTGATTGAACATCTCTGGAGAGATCTTAAAATGGCTGTGCACCGACGCTTCCCATCCAACCTGATTGAGCTTGAGAGGTGCTGCAAAGAGGAATGGGCGAAACTGGCCAAGGATAGGTATGCCAAGCTTGCGGCATCATATTCAAAAAGACTTGAGGCTGTAATTGCTGCCAAGTATTGAGCAAAGGCTGTGAATACTTATGTACATGTGCTTTCTCATTTTTTTATTTTTAATAAATTTGCAAAAACCTCAAGTAAACTTTTTTTATGTTGTCATTATGGGGTGTTGTGTGTAGAATTCTGAGGAAAAAAATTAATTTAATCCATTTTGGAATAAGGCTGTAACATAACAAAATTTGGAAAAAGTGAAAGTTTTAAAAGTAAATGCAGGTATTTATGTTAACTTATTTTATTGGTTTGGATGGTAGCCAATGATGGCGCAGATCTTATGCAAAGGAAAGTAAAAAAGGGAGAAAAAAGGAAAGCATGGAGGAATGGTGTAGGTATTGGTATAAAGTTGTTGCCAGATAATTAACTATACTAGGCTCACCCACCTTTTAAGGCGACCGACTTTTAAGTTGACCACTTCTTAAGGCAATTCAATATGTAGATCAATTTGATATTTTATACAAACTCATTAATTTGGTTATATTGCATTTGAGCGGTATTACTTTAATACTCGTAGTTTCTGTTATTTGTGTGATGAAATTTAAGCTTTTTTTCTGTATTGAGGTCGCCCTTTTAAAACCCCCTGATATTTACTACGCAGTGAGGCATTTGTACTCCATCAACATTAATTATTTCCAGTGACATAATTTTGTCTATTTTTCCAGTGCATGGCGTACAAAAGCAAGGGAATGATGGGAGCACCAGAACTCTGCTCACATCATGACGCTTCGTACCGCAAGCTGCAAGTAGTAAGTCTGTGATAAGCGGAATACCGCTACGCTTTCACTCACGGGACGGAAGGACAATCCCGACCAATTTTATATAGTAAGAAAGAAGAAGAAGATATCGCAGAGTCTGGAGTAGAAAATCATCTTTTGCCTGGAAAAACGAAACTACAAATCCCATCGTGCATTGCAAAATGGACGGGCGTAGTGAAACTCCGCGCCTGCGTAGCACTCACGGGACGGAAGGACAATCCCGACCACTTTTATATAGTAAGATTTGAGCTGTTACCATGAGAAATTTGGTTATTTCAATGGTAAACTTCAACTTGAAGTTTAGTTAACAAAGAGATGATTCCAGTATAGGAAAGCATAATATGTTATGAGTAATTTCGCTTTGTTTTAGTTATGAACTTCCCCAAAATGAGTTGATCCCTGTTACTAGCATACCGACAATATAATCTGTTGTAGCGCAGGTGTAAATTGGCGTCACACTTCACAACCTGCAATGCACCACGTTCTTGGTTCTGCCGCCAGAAGCACGGTGGACGCTGTGGGGGTAGGTTGTAGTTTCAGATCTCCCTAAGCTTTCCCCGATTTTTATTCCATTTATTTTGTATTAATAATTTGTAATTAATTAAGTTTATCATTTAATAGGCACAGGGGTGAAGCTCCTTATGTAACGCTCTGTTCCCTTTTATATTTCCTTTTGTTTTGGAAAGATATGCTATATTTTTTTTTTATTTTTTAGTTATGAATATATAATTATAAAATTAGGATTTTTTTTATATAAAGCTATGTGTATTGTAAATAGTTCTCTCTGTGAAATTTGAGTAATTCTTTTGTAAATAGTTTTATATGCAGTGTGTTTATTGTGTAAATAAAAGGGCAGAAGCGCGGTGGACACTGTGGGAGCTTAAGGGAGAAGCTGCTTATGTGAGGCCCTCTTTCCTTTTTTACCTTTTATTTTGGAAAGTTTCTTGGAGAGGAAAATAAAAGCTTCTGTTTTGACCCTACGTGCCTCTGACTTGACGGTCATTTACACAACGCAGAGAAAGGCAGATTGCAGTCGGCTACACCTGCACAGAGTTAACAGTCAAGAAAGAATATGTGGACGTGCTAGTGGTTCAACAGAGAGTGTCGAGAAACTAGTGAACTTACTCTCTTTTTATTAGTTTTTGAATGGCTTAGGTTTAATAATGGAATTTTACTTATTTTTATTACTTTATGAGAAAGAACTGTTAGGTAAACACTAAAATTGTTTTCCTGGACTTAAATCTACTGAATTTATTATTTTGTATGGGATGTGGGATGTACATGTGTAAATAATGGTTCATATTGATAAAGTAAACAATTGAGTTCTTGTTTGTTTTTAATAATAACTGACTTAGCTATTAAGGGGAAAACAAGAGTATAGTGATTTAGCATATGGCTAAAGCTTTATTACATGTGGTTTAGTAACGTGGGGTACAATTCATAGTAAAGTTACGTAAATTACTGAGTCAAATTATTAAAATATTTGTTTATCTTCTTTGTCATTGAGTATGGGGTAGATTATTAAACTTTAGATTATGAATTAGTTCATTGAATTATTAAGACAGATTTGTTTATTTAAAAAAAAATAGCTTTATGTCACATGGTTAGACAGTGGAGCACCACTGGACAGCCAATGAGATTGTGACTTTTCTCACACAATTTAGGAGTACTAGCTCCTCATAAATTTTCAAATTCTGTCAAGAATATATACACATTTTTATGTTTGGGCTTAGAAAAACATGAGAAAACAAATTTTGTGCGTGGAGAATTTTATGTGAGAACAAGACAAAAAATAAACATTTAAGTGACTTTCAATCTGTGTAAATGTTAGGATTTTTGCAGACAACACTACTGACAGAAATAGATGTTTCTATGTATAGCTGTAATGCGAAGGCAACGTAACGCTATTAAGCTATACTATCCAGTTCTTATTTATTCTTTTATACTATAGCTTCAATTAAAAAAATATTTTTCAATATAATTTCTTATAACGCCTTATGTCTTGACATTTAAATCTTAAATTAACATTTTTTTTTTTTTTTTGCAAATTAGTGCATTGCAAACTTTTCACAGGCACGACTACATGTTGAGGGGCACATTAAAAAAGCAGCACTAAACACAAGTAAGTAGAAGTTATTTTATCTTAACTTTAGAAAATATGTCAACTTGTGTGTATAGTGGTACCTACTGTAATTTTCTTTTTCCAGCTTTTCAAATACGTTTATGCAGTTTGGATTGCAGACAAGAACCGCACTATCATTGCCACCTGTGCACAAAGACAAGAACATCAATGTTATGTTTTAAAACAACCTGACAACGACACGCATGACAAGTTTCAGGTCAGTGTAACATCACTGGATCAATTATCATGAAACTGGTTTGTAAGCAGGTCTTTCTGAAAGATGTATTACTAAAAAATTTAAGAAATTAAAAAATATACATACAAGACATTCGTCATTTCACTAACTAATCATTGCATGGTGTAACCTGTAGACAAGAGGCGTTTTTGAGGATAGAAAGATGGATAAGTAATTATTGATGACGTACATAATTCTATGGCTTATGTAGTGAGCAGTAAGCAGAACTTTACATATGCGACATTCATCATTTCACTAATCTATCTTTGTATTGAGCAACCTGTAAACATTAACAAGTCACTGTTAATACAAAGTGCCGATCTTGGCTCATAGACAAGCAGAACTGACAGTGTGTAGTGGGAATAGTCGCATTAATACTGAGTTGGATGATTCGAGAAGAACACGACAAGACGAATACACGGAAAGGAATGGATAGTACCCGGCGGTGTGTCTGGATGCTTTTAAGTAAAAACAGGACTCGAAAGAAAGTGGATCGGAGACTCAGAAAACAATGAACAGCAACGGCACGCAGATGGCCAAAGAACATCAACGCGCCGCTCGCCTCAAATTTAAGTCGTCTGCCATAAGTTTGAATGGAGCGAATGAATACTCACACGTCCATAAAGTGCATCCCCAAAACACATAGCACTTACTGTCTGTCTCTTTGCGATGAGGTTCTTTTTGAACTCGTTCACACTCCTGCTCACTCAACAATAATCCTGCTTCCGTGTAGTGTTTCTCAGTGCGACGGCAGCGTCGCTTCAGTCTCCGTCGCCCAAGATGACGTCACCCAGAGTCTAGCGGCATGTCATTGGCGCTAGTAAATGACGCTACAAGAGGAAAATATGCTGTCAAAATAAAAGCTTACTTGCACTTAGTGCGGCAATGCGCTCTATCAGCGAGTGCTCCTAACTTCTCATCTCCTCCTATAAAAAAACAAGCAGCTGTCAAAAGATGATGATGATTATTAAAGGTACATTCCAAAAATAAATGTAGAGAAGATTGTGGTTAAAACGCACAAAAAACAAACACAGTTTCAATCTTTCCTTCATTTAACAAGATAACTTTTTGAAGTTATAATATATAAAGACCAAACATTTGTTTATTCATAATTTAGGAATAATCACTAAATTATACTGAAAGAAGGCGTTAATGTTTGTGTTTATAATGGATGAATTTGTATACTGTTAAGGGGAAACGGTTTAGGACATTTCTTATAAACTAGTAACAATTCAGACTGATTACACAGCCTTCTCATTGAGCGTAAAAGTTGAATCACTACTAAAATATTACGTTTATATTAACTATCATGGATTAAGATTATTTTTTTTTCTCTGGTCATTCCAGATTTTAAAAAGTTGAAAGGGAAATCCTATTTAAACATTATTGACCAAGAGGTAAGCATTTATGAAAATACTACGGTCTTATTATTATTAAACTTGCCAAGTAATACAAATCTATGTGGACCAATTTTAGAGATAAGATAGGGGACAAACTTCTAGTGAGAAATTTAATTTAATGGAAATTACCTAATCCAATTCATTCTGAAAGTGTTGTTGAATGTGGGAAATTCAAAAATAAGACCACCAGACTCACTTGAATTCATTCAGACAGATTGTCTATTGTAATGAATGTTGTCCTTTCATTTAAAATTTCATAACATTTTGAAATTTCTTATAACTAAATTATCAGGATACAATGTTATTGCAGAGTCTTGAAATGTCCTTTACTTTGTTAACCAGAATTCGGCTTTTTAATGTCAAATTAGTTGAGAACCACAAGGTTTTTTTTTTTGTTTGTTTTGTTTTTTGGTACTTATTACACTGTATTAATCCCAGAGAGGAATATCTTGAGTATTTTCTATAATAGAATGCAAAATTAAAGAGAATCAACTGTTACTGCCTCATGAAAAGGTAGTTTTCAAGTAATTTCATTGTTTTTTAATGTAAAATGACCAGCAGGTAATCTGCTACTTCACACATACAGACTGATATTGGTTTGATTCCTGCGCCTGGTAGTTATCTGTGTAAAGTTTCCTTCTTCCCGCTTTGCTGATGTGTATTGTTCTTTGGTTTTCCTCTCACAATTCTTGAAGATGCGCAGGTTAAGTAAGTAAGTAAATCAGCTTTAACACGTTGACCCCATGTGAGTGTTGGGGTGTGCCGGAGTGGGCACTGTGACACACTAATTCCCTGTCCTAGGTTGTCTACTGCAAGGTTATTATAGTTAAGGAAAACTAGAATCAAAACTGAAACTATTAATTAAAAAATAAAAAAAACATTTTTGTAAAATGAAATAAAATAATTAACAAAACTGAAATAAAAAACTAAAACTAAATGAAACTATTATATAGCAAAAAAGACTAACTGAAATAAAATAATAACTTACTAAAAAATACTCTTACTTTTTATCACAACCAGACTTGCGCAAGGACTAATCTGAACTGCAGGGGTCCCGAAATTAATCAAAATGTTTTAATAAGAATTCTATATTTGGTTTTTGAATACATTTTTCTGCTGTTAGTCTTTAACACTTGCAACTTTTAACTTTAAAACAAAAACTCATCCACCACAAGCCGCCCACAAATATACATCCATTGATCGACAGCTGGTGACGGAGGGCGGGTGTTGACGCAGCATTTGCGGTGACGCGGTAAACTCAATACGGGCCCGTAAAGCAATTTACTGTGTGATAACAGTGACAGTTCATCAGGAGCTGATAGTGACAGCATGATAGATTCTTGTTCAAGTGTTAGTGAAGCATACCGAGGTGATGATTTAGCTTTGAATGTGCTTGGTAACTTTCAAAGCTGCCATTCAGTGGAACTCCGGGGCTCAAGAGATACATTTGCTTCTAAAAAATATGCTTGTGCTTCTAAGAGATATGGTTGCTTCTGAAAATTACGAATGCAATTCTCAAGTGTGAAGAAACAGTCAAAAATACGTCATTGGACACACAAGGCATTCTCTATCGAAGAAGAAAGAATTGATTTCTGTTAATATACACTGAAAAAGTATAACATTAATGTTGTTCATTCAATGTAAATTTTCTCTTTAAAGCAACTTAAGATTAGTCATTTAGTGTTGTAGCTTGAGATAATTGGTTTTAGATCTCAAGACAAAGTAAAAAAAAAATTGTTTGAACCAAAGTAAGTTATGGTGGAGGGAATAAACATAAAAATCCTATTTCAGTTAACCAATATTTTAGGTTGTCCATGTGCTGTGTGGGACGGCGGTTTGTATTTTCTCGCAGTCGAACTTTCCAGTGTGCTGGCTTTCCAACTGCCAACAAAGAAAAACATTTTCCCGATTGGAGTGGACGTGGCTATACAGGTCTGGTCATTTTCAGCAGCAGACTTTTATAACGTAGGATTTCTGGTAAGTAATCCTGTTTCTCAACTATTAATTTTAAGTATAAAAACTCGTAATAAAACATACTTTCAAAAAAGCTGTAGAAACGTTTAAAAATTTTTTGTTGTATATTTAAGATTTACACTGCAAAATGCTTGTGTATTTTCACTAGATTTTTAAATAAATGTAAAAAGTACAGTTATGTTCATAATATTTCTAATAGCATAAAAACAGGTTATGACCAATAAACCATTTTAAATTGTAACAATAGATTTGCTTCTGTATCAAACAAGTGAATTGCACCCAATCACTCTAAATGATTTGCCTCAACTTAAAAATTGTGGGTTCAATAAGATAAAAAGTATTATATTGGTTCAGATTGAAAATATTAAGTGTGAATCATTACATTAATTATTTCAAGTTGAATGGAGGTTATACTTTTTTCAGTGTAAACTATACATAATGTCTTATCCGAGTGTCCAGATGTTTGTTATATATGTAATGGAAAGCAAGATATTGCGGAAGGCTCCCAACCTTTGGATTTTGGCACTCTTGGTCATACATTTGGAATTGGGGTGTGAGCCACGGAATTAATACCCCTAATCCCCCCATCCCCTTGGAGGATATGAATATATGCAAAACTACAAAACAGACGTAAACATCTGGTTTGGTGCTTTGGCGGTACTAAATTGTGTGTGTATGTGAGTGTGTATGTGTTTTCAACCTGCAATGGACTGGTGTCCTATGCTGGCTGGGATAGGCCTCGGCAGACCCCCGCGACCCTGTTCAGGACTAAGTGGGTTTGAAAATGACTGACTGACATAAAGGAGTAACGAACAAAAGGCAAATTTTGTGACCCATTTAATTATTTGTACTTGCATTTCATGTCCTTATTATTTGTTTAGTGACACATTTCACAATAATTTTTTTTTCACTTTATTTATTTATTTGCGATATTTATCCATGCATCAATCCAATTTCTAAACCCACTTTGTCTTGTGCAGAGGCAGAGACATGGGGAAGCTGGAACCTATCCTAGGAAGCATAATGCACTTTTCTTTTCTTTTGTCTGTGCCAATTAAATATCATATAAATCTCATTCATCAAATTACAGTGTGCCAACTTTGCCAGTCAGTATAACCCATGTAACCATGTTGGGCCAAGAAAAACTCAAAAGAATTTTCCAAAAGGCGTCCATCTTGTCACAAATGTTTTAAAATTAGGGTGCTGCAGTGCCATTTAACCCTTTGCAATGGTAACTGAGCATCACAGTGAAACATTTTCATTGGATATGCCAAGTTTGACAGCCAATTTGACCCATGAACTCAAGTTGGTCCAGGCAAATCTCAGCTGCACAGCTGCAACATAAAAAAAGGCATCTTGTCACAAAGCTATGAAAATGAGGGTAGCAAAACGAATCACAACCCTCTACAGCGCCTGTTAAGCATCAAAGTTAATCTTAGTCATTAAAAATGGAAAAGTGACAAATTTGCCAGTCTATTTGAGCCAGATAGTCACCGTGGTCTGTGCAAAACTCAACTGCAACTTAACAAAGGCATCTGTATTTTCTCAACAACTAGGGTGGTCCAACACCATTTAGCCTTTTACACTGCCCATTAAACATCACGGTTAATTTCCTTCATTTCCAAATTTGCCAGTCAGTCTGACCCATGTAACCACACAACTGCACTTTAACAAAGGTATTCACTTTTCTGTGAAAATTAGAGTGGGTCAACAGCATACAACCCTACACAGTGAAACCTTGGATTGCGAGTAGCATGGTTTGTGAGTGTTTTGCAAGACGAGCTAAAATTTTTAATAAATGATTATTTGATAAATGAGCAAGGTCTTGCAATATGAGTAGTACGTGTACGCTTTGTCTGCTGAGCATCACATGGGTAATCGTCTCCCATGCTCGTTCTCAGTCGACGTGCCTCACTCAAATAGACAACATCCATATGAGCGTATACTGTTTACTATAGCATGGTGACCACGTGTGTTTGTTGTAACATGTGAATCCCTGTCATGCACCCCAACACACAAGGCTAAGTCTCAGTACTTTAGCAACATTAGCTTTATTCAGCGTGAAAGTGGAACAGCACAGTTATTTATTGTAGTGGGATCTACCGTTCTCCTATACAGAGACACAACAATCAGGCAGGTTCGTGACCAGTAGTGGCCAAGTAATACTGTGCTCTTGCATTACTAATGTTCCTTGCATCACCCATCGACGGCAAGTGCTTATAGCTTGACCACAATCTTTTCTGATTCTCTTTTACGGTGAACTGCTACAGCGCTGGGAGCCTGCGGTTGCTTGCTTCGGGACACTCACATGTTGTCCCGTTGGGTGGTTTCCCAAAAGAGTTTAGAAACCTTACAGTACGTAAAGCATTTTTTTTAGTTTGTGGCCAAGTGTAGCAACTCCTCAGGCAAAAGCAACTACCATTGGATAGGTTTCCTTGTTAAAGTCGCAAAAAAAGAAAACGATTCCAGTGAGCTAACAGATAGCAGTGATTCCGTAAGTTAGAGTGAAGATTTTGTATTAATCATTTTTATATAAATATCTGTGGGTTGTGAAACGAATTATCTGAGTTTCCATTATTTCTTATGAGGAAATTTGCTTTGATATATGAGTGCTTTGGATTACAAGCATGATTCCAGAATGAATTATGCTCGCAAACCGAGGTTCAACTGTACTGTATAATGCCAGTCAAATATGACATTGAAATCTGTTCATTAAATATATGGGAATATGACAAATTGGAAAGCCCATTTGACCCATGCACCCAAAGTTCAACTGCAATTTAACAAAGGCATCTTTCTTTTCTCAAAATTAGTGTAGCCCAATGCCATCTAACCATCTGAAGTGCCAATTAAATATCTAATTCCATTTATTAGATATGGGAATGTGCCAACTTTGCCTGTCAATTTGACCCATGTACCCAACTCACATATAACAAAGGCATCTGTCTTGTCAAAAGCCATGTAAATGAGGGCTGCCCAACATCAACTAATGCTTTACTGTGCCCATTAAACATCCGAGTACATCTTACTCATTAGATATGACAGTGTGCCAAGTTTGTCATTGAGCTGGGCAAAACTGAATTGGCATTTAACAGAGGCACCTGTCTTATCGCAAAACTTTGAAAATTAAGTTGGTCCAGCTTGATGAAACTCTTTTGCATCCGATCAGGTAGAAAATGTGGAAAACTGATTTTTTTTTCAAATAAAGGGCCCATTTTACTCATAGTGATGCACAGTAATATCTTTTTATGCTGCAGAATATTTTGACTGGCTCTTATCATTGAATGAGTAACTGATTTGCACAAGTTATGTGAAAAAGAAACTAGCTGGAAGCGAATAAGTTCAGACCCATGTGAAATAGTCACGTTCTCCCCATATTTTTGTTGGCTTTATGCCAGACGTCCTAAAGACTCGTAGGTAAAGTAATTAGAGGGTCCAATGGTGCACCCCAATGATGGATTAGCGTCACGGTGTAATCAGAATAATAAGTTTAAAGTTACTGTGCTCTGTTTTTTCTTTTCTTTTCTTTTTACATGCACAGCTGAGCCAGATTTAGTACAAAGGGGCTCAGCATTTAGAATTGCTAGGCCAAGCATAGGATAAGATAGACAAAAACAGCTGGGTGAATGTGCAGTCAGCCTGAAGACAGATGTATACTATTTTTCATCTCTTAAGAGTCAGCATAAGACCTTCTTTCCTTATTTGGAATTGGACTATTTGCCTACATGGGGGCCTGCATGTGGAGGAAACAGTATGAAAGACTTGGACAGCAGCCAAACACCTTTGAAGCCGATGGACAGATGGGAGATATCATCATCCGGTCCTGAAAACCCTTCCATCGCAGTGACAAAAATGGCAGACTGTATACATCGAGATCCCACATTGATAAAAGTCTTGATATGGCTTTCTCGTCTGTAATGCCATGTAAATCGTCATTAAAGAAAGCTACTGTATGTTATTTTCTCTTATGTGATGTCTTACTGCCATATCACTAAGGGAGAGGTATCACCTTTTAATACTATATCTATTGTAAAAGATGCAACAAATACAGGCATAAAGGTTTGGGGTTTTCCGGCCCCGTATATTGTAGATACTCCACAATAAATCAAAAAACTCAGGTCAAAAGTTATAAACAAAACAGTTCATAACCGCAACGCCATACTAGGCGTCGGCGGCCATTTTTATAAGGGAGGAGCCGGAAGTGGAGGAATGCTGGGAAGGAACCGTGAGGGATGATGGGACTGCTGACGTCATGGAAGATGGCGGAGGAAGGGCGGAAGTAAGCGTACTGCGGGCAAGAGTCATGGCAGAGCGTCTTTGGCTCTGGAAAACAAAGAAGAAAGGTTAGTACCCCGCCACTCCCAACCGGCGAACGTCCTTCGATGTGATTTATGATCCTTCCGCGGCCTCCTAGTCGCGCATGCGTGACACGACCCCCCCCCTCAGCCCGAGACTGTCAGAACGGGCGGACCACACCGAGAGGTCGTGGATACGCGAGAGGGCATCGGCGTTGGCCTGAAGGCCGCCGCGGCGATAAGTGACCGTGAACTTATAGGGTTGCAAATCCAGAAACCACCTGGTGACTCGCGGGTTCGACTTTTTATGAAGGGACATCCACTGAAGCTCAGCGTGATCAGTCACCAGAGTGAATTCGTGACCCAACAGGTAGTACCGGAGATAAGTCACGGCCCACTTAATGGCCAGGGCTTCCCTCTCCACCGCCGCATACCGGGTCTCCCGATCCAGCAGTTTCCGGCTCAGGTACATCACGGGGTGTTCGACACCATCAGTGCTTTAGCTCAACACGGCGCCCAGGCCTGTGTCCGAAGCATCGGTCTGGAGGACAAAGGGCAACCCAAAATCAGGGGTCTGTAGTACAGGTGCCGACGTTAGGGCCTTTTTCAAGTCACCGAATGCGTGCTCTGCCTTGTCGTTCCATACCACTTGTAAGGGAGTACCCTTCTTTGTCAAATCAGTCAAGGGCGCTGCCCTTTCGGAGAAACGGGGCACGAACTGGCGGTAGTACCCTGCTAACCCCAAGAAAGCTTGCACCTGTCTCTTGGTACTCGGGCGGGGCCATTCTAAGATGTCTTTAACTTTGGAACATTGGGGCCTCACCTGTCCTCGTCCCACAAGGTAGCCTAAATACTTGGCCTCCTTTAAGCCAAAAAAACATTTACGGGGATTGATACGGAGACCGGCTTTAGCCAGTGTCGCGAGGACAGCTGAAACCTGCAGTAGATGCTCCTCCCAGGTGCCGGAATAGATGACGACGTCATCCAGGTAGGCGGCACTATAGGACTGGTGGGGCTTCAACACTCTATCCACCAGACGCTGAAAGGTCGCTGGGGCCCCGTGCAGCCCGAATGGGAGGACCTTGTACTGCCAATGTCCACTAGGGGTGCTATAGGCCGTCTTCTCTTTTGCGGATGCCGTTAAGGGAATTTGCCAATACCTTTTCGTCATATCAAGAGTAGTCAAGTATCGGGCCGCACCCAGCCGCTCGAGTAGTTCGTCAATGCGGGGCATTGGGCAGGCGTCGAACTTGGAGACCTGGTTTAGACGTCTGAAGTCATTACAAAATCTCCAGGAGCCGTCCGGCTTGGAAACGAGGACGATAGGACTGGACCAGGGACTATGGCTTTCCTCTATAATGTCCATATCCAGCATGCGCTGCACCTCCAGTTCCACTTTGGCGCGTTTTGCCTCCGGGAGTCTATAGGGCCTCTCCCGGACGATCACTCCAGGGTCCGTGACTATATCGTGCGCAATCAGGGAGGTCCGGCCTGGCGACTCGCTCACCACTTCAGGGATGGCATGAATAGCCTGGGTTATCTCACGCCGTTGTAAGGGTGTCAGTTTGTCGCCGAGGTTAAGGGCGGGTGCCCCAGCGAATAAGGAGAGGGACCTACCGGAGTTGGGAGACTCTTCCCTGTCCTTCCACGGTTTCAACAAATTAACGTGATAGATCCTCTCGCTCGGTCGACGATTAGGTTGGAGGACCAAATAGTCGACGAGCCCTTTCCTTTCTTTAACCTCGTACGGGCCCTGCCAATGAGCCAGCAGTTTAGAGTGGGAGGTAGGGACAAGCACCATCACTCGATCCCCCGGGCAGAACTCCCGGAGGACGGATTTGCGGTTGTAAAACCGGGCCTGCGCTGCCTGCGCACAAGTCACGTGGTCTTTGAGGATAGGCCTGATTTTAGCGAGCCTGTCACGCAGTTGCGCAACATACTCCAATATATTAGAGGAGGGAAGGGCCTCAGCCTCCCAGCCCTCTTTTAGCATGTTCAAAAGTCCCCGGGGTTGTCGCCCATATAATAGCTCAAAGGGGGAGAACCCTGTAGAGGCCTGGGGTACCTCCCGGTAGGCGAAAAGCACTAGCGGTAGGAGTTGGTCCCAAATCCTGCCATCAGCACTGACTACCTTGCGGAGCATCTGTTTAAGCGTCTGATTAAAGCGCTCTACTAGCCCGTCTGTTTGGGGATGGTAGACAGACGTCTTCAGGTGCTTTATCCGGAGTAATCTGGCAACCTCCCTGAACGTATCCGAGGTGAAGGGAGTACCCTGGTCGGTGAGGACTTCCTTGGGGATCCCCACTCTAGAAAACAAAAGGACCAATTCCCGCGCGATATTTTTTGTGTTAGCGGAGCGCAAGGGAACCGCCTCTGGGTACCGGGTAGCGTAGTCCACCATGACCAATATGTATTTGTGACCACGGGTCGAGGGTTCTAGGGGGCCTACGAGGTCGACCCCGATTCTGTCAAACGGGATGTCTATTAGGGGAATAGGGACGAGAGGAGCGCGGTCCCTCCTGGGAATCTGGCGAATCTGGCAGTCTGGGCAGGACTGACAGAAGCGCCGGACCTCCTCATTGATCCCGGGCCAGTAAAAGCGGAGCTTGATCCTCTCCAGTGTTTTTTCGGCCCCGAGATGGGCACCTAGGAGGTGGGCATGTGCTAGTTCACAGACCTCCCGCCGGAAAGTACGCGGCACTAGCAGCAACTTCCGCACCTAACCCTCGTGGGCTGCTACCCGATACAACAGATCGTTTTCCAGCACAAAGAAGGGCTCACGTGGCATGGAACCGTCAGCTTGTGAGCTGCCTGGCAGAACGATCGCATTCCAGGCAAACCGCAGGGAATCGTCATTCAACTGCTCCCTTCTGAATGAGGCAGGCGTGGACCGAAATTGATGATCCAACTGGCTCAGAGGGTTGGGTGAGCGAGTCGGCGGAAGTGTCCCCTGGCTTGTTCCTTCCCCGGCGGATACTTCTGGGTCGGAGTCCGTCACCGGAGAAACCTCCCCCGACGTGCCTGCCCCATTTTGGTTTGTCACAGAGCATGGCGTGGAGACCGCGGGAGGGGCGCCTCGTCCCCTCATAGCAAGACCTAGAGAGGCTGCGGGAGCGGTGTTCGCCTTACCGCAATTCTTTTGCGACCAGTCTTGTCCCAAAATTACCGGATAGGGGGGCTCAGGCAACACCGCAACCATCTGATTGGAAACCCACCCCTTCCAGGTAATGTAGCACCGGGCGGAACGGTAAGACCTGGTCTCTCCGTGCACACATGCAAATGCTGCGTAAGCCACTGTCGCGGTAAAACGTAACGGCGAGCAACAATGGTAATGTTACTGCCGGAGTCAAATAAAGCCACCACCGAGTGCCCGTTTAACAACACCACTCCCGTGTTTGGACTAGCCAGTGGGTGCGACGGAGTACAATACCTTTCCGTGGAGGCCCAGGTGCAGTCCATTAGCTCTGTTGCAGTGTTGAGGGGACAGGTTGGCAGTAGGTGGCCGGTCTCCCCGCACTTGTAACAGCGCGGAGAGGCCGGCTTCTCTCTGGTCTTCAGCGGCGCTTCCGCAGCGCGTCGAGAGGGCTCGGGGTGGGCCGCCCATCCCTGTCGGTTCCCACACGCTTGCCTTTCTGACCCCCCGGCTCGGTAGGCCGCAAGTTGACGCTCCAGGACCTCTAAGAGGCCGGCCATATCCTTATAAGGATGGCGCCGGACCTGCTGGGCGAGGGAGCTTGGCAGGGCATTAACGAGGCCCTCACAGGCCACCTGCTCCACGACCTTCCGGGCTTGGGGCCCCTCGGGCCGTAGCCACCGCCCCATCTTACCCCAAAAATCGAAGGCCTGGGCTCGGGCCGGCTGATCCGGGTCAAACTGCCAAGTCCTCCACTCAGCTGCCTGCTGGCCCGGCGTAATGCCGTAGCGTGCCAGAATCTCCTGTTTGAGGAGGTCATACTGTGCGGCCTCCTCCTCGGGAAGGTCATAATAAGCACGCTGCGCGGGTCCCTTCAGGTAGGGCACGAGAATGGACGCTCACTCGGACAGACGGTGGCCGTCCGTTCAAAAATACGGAGGTACGACTCGATGTCGTCGCCCTCGGTCATAGGCACCAGAGGCGGGGGTGTAAGACGAGGGGGATCAGGCCTTACCCTCCGTGCTTCTGCCAACTGGGCCTTCGTTTGCTCCAACTCCTGGTTGGTAGCAGCCTGGGCTTGCTGCAGGGCGACGATCTGGGCATTCATCCCCTGTAGCACCGTGTTCAGATCCCGTCCTTCAGTCATTTTTCTCGGACGTTTATCCTGCCGACTACGCCAATGTAAAAGATGCAACAAATACAGGCATAAAGGTTTGGGGAACTGTGCTGGGAATGCTGGGAAGGAACTGTGAGGGATGATGGGACTGCTGACGTCATGGAAGATGGCGGAGGAAGGGCGGAAGTAAGCGTACTGCGGGCAAGAGTCATTGTAGAGCGTCTTTGGCTCAGGAAAACAAAGAAGAAAGGTTAGTACCCCGCCACTCCCAACCGGCGAACGTCCTTCGATGTGATTTATGATCCTTCCGCGGCCTCCTAGTCGCGCATGCGTGACACTATATAGTTTTGGGTTATTTAAGACGCCGCAATTGCAAAAGAACTTATTCCAACCAGGGAGCGCTAGCTCCCTAGAGGAAAACACATAGCCTAGGCTGATTGTCCACAGATGTTCATTAAATGCTGATAGGATCAACTCCAGTCACAAAGCCCTCCAGTTAGATCACAAACATGCAAGACTGAGGTGGCAATTGAATCAACGACCAAAGCTTTAGCCCTTATATATGGAGTAGGATTGCTGTCAAAAGTAACTCCACCTTTCTACCTTTGTGGCACATGTGTAGTAACAAAAATAGATTGTTTCTTCTTCGACAGAGAATGCCTCGTGTGTCCAAAGACTTTTTTTGGTAGTTTGTTCTTGCTTGAGAATTGTATTTGTAATTTTCAGAAGCAAGCATATCTTTTAGAAGCACAGGCCTATTTTTTAGAAGCAAGTATAATTTTTAGAAGTGCAAGAGTAATTTTCAGAAGCAAGTGTAACTTTCAGAACAAGCGGGTCACTAGGTGATTTTTTGACCTACAGTCCTATAAGTTTTCAGTTATTTAACGCTGGGGCACCCTGCAGGCCAACGCCGATGCCCTTTCTTGGAGTCATGACCTCTTGGCCATGGGTCTGGGCTGAAAGGGTTGCCATGTGACAGGGCTCAAAAGAAGGTAATTCCATGCCAGGCCAGGGGGTAGCAGAGTGCAATAATCCTATCCCCGATATAAATGCAGACCAAACACGGGACATCCCACCTGGGTCCAACAACGTCTCTTCCGGTTCCTGTCTCGACAATGTCACTTCCCCTGACTGACCTTAAAACCCTGCCAACTGCCTCCAGTTAATCATTTCTGTTTTAGACTCAATCTATACACAACTGTGCATCTTATTTTGCTCTTTTGCAGTCAAAGCTGAAGTATATGGGTGGCTGCCCCAAAGCTTTTTTGTGTATCAAGGCTAATTATTTCACTTATATATACTGCTCAAAAAAATTAAAGGAACACTTTTTAATCTGAGTATAGCATCAAATCAATGAAACTTCTGGGATATTGATCTGGTCAGTTAAATAGCAGAGGGGGTTGTGTGGTGTAATGGGTCCACAGCTTGCTTAGCAAAGGGCGTTTTTTTAAAATAAATAATCACCGCACTCGCTTAGTGAGTGGGCGTGGTGGACATAGCAAGCCACGGGGAGATTTGCGGTGTGGGCATTTCTCACCGAGTGCACAGGTGAGGGACTGCCCACATCCGTGATTGTTCCCGTGGCTAATGTGCTGCAGCTGCTATGGCCCCTCACTGTATAAAAGAAGCGCGAGTCGGTTGGGAGGGAGATCAGAAAGAACGAGAGAAAAGAAAAGAGAAGGAGATGGAGGTTATAGGGAAGCATGTCGGTGCAAGAGAGAGAGAGAGCCACAAAGAGCATGTGAGTGAACGAGCGAACGAGCGCTTGTGGGCAGCTGCGAGGAAGCCTGGGTGTTAGGCCTACACCCAGGAGTTGGAGTTGGAAGTCGCTCCCACTGAGCGATCAGGTAGCGGGAGTGACCAGGGAAAGGCGACTGGCCGTGGAAGGCCAGAAAGGCAGCGGGAGTTGGGAGGCTTGGTCCGGAATTACCCAACGTGAGCGTCCTGGCCGTTGGATATGAACCAAGTCTCGGGACTAGAATGAGTGCCATCCCAAAGCCAGGGATCGGGAGGTCTCCAGTCTCGTGTGGATGTGATGTGTAAAAGGGCAGCTGCAGAGTGTCTCACCGGCTGCAAAGCCCAAGCGGGAAAAGCAGGTGAGACACTACCGGGAAAGAAGCACTAAGCTTGTTTTTTTTTTAAGACTGCTTCCTGTTTTAACCTCTAGTTTTTAAAGGATTGTTCTATTTATTGTTTTTTTTAATCTCCATGAGGCGATACCCGGACCCTACAGAATTTGGTGGCACAGGTAGTTCAGCTTCTCCAGGATGGCACATTAATATGTGCCTTCCATTGCCAGAAGGTTTTCTGTGTCTCCAAGCACAGTCTCAAGGGCATTGAAGAGATTCCAGGAGACAGGCAGTTACTCTAGGAGAGCTGGACAGGGCCCCTTGTAGAAGGTCCTTAACCCATCAGCAGGACTGAATGGTATCTGCTCCTTTGGGCAAGAAGGAATAGGATGAGCACTGCCAGAGCTTACAAAATGACCTCCAGCAGGCAAGCCACTGTTGTGAATGTCTCTGACCAAACAATAAGAAACAGACTTCATGAGAGTGACCTGAGGGCCGACATCCTCTAGTGGGCCCTGTGCTCACTGCCCAGCACCATGGAGCTCAATTGACATTTGCCATAGGACACCAGAATTGGTAGGTCCACCACTGGTGGTCGCCCTGTGGTTTTCACAGATGAGAGCAGGTTCACCCTGAGCACATGTGACAGATGTGAAAGGGTCTGGAGAAGCTTTGGAGAACATTATGCTGCCTGTAACATCGTTCAGCATCACTGGATTGGTGGTGGGTCAGTGATGGTATATCTGGGGAGGCATATCCATGGAGGGACGCACAGACCTCTACACACTAGACAACGGCACCTTGACTGCCATTAGGTATCGGGATGAAATTCTTGTACACAATATCACACTCTATGCTGGTGCTGTGGGACCTGGGTTACTTCTGGTGCATGACAATGCCTGGCCTCATATGGCAAGAGTATGCATGCAGTTCCTGGAAAGTGAAGGATTTAATACCATTGATTGGCCCCCACACTCCCTCGTCAGAACTCAATCCAATAGACCACCTCTGAGTGGGACATTATGTTTCAGTCCATCCGACGCCTCAGACTGTCCAGGAGCTCCGTAATGCAAGAGATGCTCAGGGGATCCCCTAGGATGCAGAAGATGCTAAGGAGATCCCCCAGGACACCATCTGTTGTATCATTAGGTGCATGCCAACCCACCTGCTAATCCCCGATGTTGTCAGGCATACATACAAGAACATGGGGGTCATACAAACTATTGAGTACAATTTGGAGTTGCTGCAATGAAATTTCAGCAAAATTGACTCGCCTGCCACATCATTTTTTCCCTTTGATTTTCGTGGTATCCTTGAATTCAGCCCTCTGTAGGTTGATCATTTGCAACAATCCTGTCACCCAACTCCGAATCTTCCCTGCAATTTGTAGCAGGGTTTTATATTTTTATGACCGCTCTTTAGTTGTTAAAAAAATATGTATTTATTTGTTGTATGAAATTTCACATTTGAACACTTTTCGATATTGATGTGATTTATTTTGGGGAATACTGTCAAATAAATAAATTTTAATGGTTACAGCCTGATTTTGAAGTGGGGGGGAGGATGAGGTTTTCACATTTTCTTTTTGACTTGAAAAAAAACCCCAAAACACTTAAATGCCACCTACTTGTGTAAGGATTTATTCTTATGGTTTATTCTTAGCTGTCAAAAATGTATCCCCTTGTAATTTCATAAATATTTCATTTTTTTCACCGTTATTATTATTATTATTATTATTATTATTATTATTATTATTATTATTTTCTCAAGACATCAAAATTCATTTGTGAGGCATTAAACAGTTTATGAATTGATAATGCAGTTTACAGAACGTTGAAAAAAATGAATGGTGATAATATTTAGGGGGAAAACAAATTTAAACATAAACCTTATTAGCGCAAAGTCTTTGACCGCCTCTACTCGATGCTTTTTATTTCAAACTTGTTTTGTTCTGTAAGGAGACGCGGCGCAATTCATAGCAAGGAGCTTCTCAATGTGGGCGTCTTTAGAATGCAGCGGGGCTCACAAGAGTACCCAACACAGAGATACGAGATGACAGCTCAGTAAGCCAAATTGTGCGTAACATCAGGCATGATTTTATTTATTTATGCTTGTATAGTTTCTCTTTTGATTTAGTTTTACAAGTGTTGTTTGGTACAAGATTCATTCCGATTGCTGTCGCCCACTTATAAACACTCCTGTCCACTCCAGATTAAAGTTACGTTTTAGCTTTTGCAATAGTTTTACAAAGTATTTAACGACTGCACGACCGTTGCATTCGGCGCATTAACATGACATAGGGAATTCTCTGCGGCTCCTTTAAGAATGTATTTGACTCTCCATGCTGTGAACGCGCGATCAGAGACCTGCGCGTTTTGATACGGTTGGAATCTCCACGCATGCGCATAAAGTACAAGTCGTTTGGTGGCCCGCCTATCACTAAGTATTAGTTATCAAAGCGTTGTGCGCAGACATTGTTATCCTAGACAGACCTCCTCGACAGATAGTGCACCTCTTAACGTATACGGCGTACACACTGACGTTTTAATTTCGCTTTCAACTTTTAAGCAAACCATTATGTGTACCTTTGGTAGCGTCCGGCCGACGTCATTCCGGGGCGACGGCTACTGACGCCAGTCTGGCGCCTCGCTTTATGCACAAAATTATAAGAGTGGAAGACCGTGTTAGGATATAGCGGTTTGGATAATGGATGGATGGAAGACCGTGGCAGAACTTTCAACGAGGTTAGAAAGAGCCTAATTGCTGAGAGACAGACGGTAAGTGCTCTGGTTTTGGGTGCGCACTTTATAGATGAATGGCTTTTAATTCGCTCCACACAGACGCGATGCTCGCGGCTCGCTCGTTTTCTTAAGCCCAGCATCGAACTTTGCCAGCACAATCACATGTGAAAACGCTCCCGGCATATAATAAGGTCGTAAGCCCTCCGCGAACAGCTCAAGATACAGGTCGCGTACCTGTGCTTTAAGAATACCGTTTCAGGGGTGACACAATTTTTCATTCACAAAGTCCACCTCCTCTTTTCATGTCACTTTCACTCCTGCTTCTGTCCACCCGTACGATTTTAAATTCATCAAGTTCAACCCGCAGAGTCCTTTGTTTCAGCTCTAAACCAAGTTTCAGTGAAGCACATGAGACTGCCGAGTTTGTATTCCCTTTGGCGCTTAATCAATGTTGAGAGCTCATACGTTTTATTCACTAGCGATCTCTGCAAATAATAGTAGAAGGCAGGTACGGTTTTTGCCTTCTTTTCTAGTTGCTGAGCCGGATACCTGTGGCCTCGTGTATAGCGCCGAGCTCACACGGACAAAAGAGGAAATGTGCGTACCCACAAAAAAAAAATCTAGATTTATAAATCTGTGTGAAAGCCAAGTTCCACGCACTTCCCTTTTATAAACCCCAATAAACGTGAAATTTAACACACCCACCTACAACCCCACTTCGAATCCTCCCAGAATTTCACATGTTTATTAAGCAAATCAATATAAATATCACCTTCCGTTCAGTGTTTGGTTAAAAGACAATGGAAAAGGCATGTGAAAAAAATAATTTCAGTGAATGCAAAGTGGTGGCAAGGAAAAATGTACTATTAGTTGACTTATGTAGTGGCATAAGCAACAAAAGCATGGCGAAGACACTCGAAAGTTTAAGTTTAGAAAGTTGCACAGTGCCCGCAATGAAAAGAAGTGGTCAGATATCAAAGTCGATGTGAAAAGTGAGTCGCAGCCCACTGTTTGTTTATTCTGTTTCAGAAAATACTACAAAAACTGACCCCCGTGTCGATGACCTGATCAAGCCGGTGTGCCGAGAACATCCTTGGACGCTGGCTACACACACACCCCTACCTCTACCTGGGAAACCATGGGGAGGTCATCTGGCCGTGTGATGACAGATGCTGTTCTACAGTCACAAAATGCAATAGCGGATGCTGTAAGAGATGTGGCCAATGAACTAAGGAATACAAGTGCTGTACTATGTAATACTAACCACATATTCAATGAATTGGTTAAAAATAAACAATGCATCTGATTACCTGTTTTTACATTCTGCTAATTACATTCAAACGAAGTTGTAACGCTATCCGAATTAATTAGTTAAGAATAAACACTGCATCTGATTACCTGTTTTTACATTTTGCTGATTACACTCAAATGAAGTTGTAACGCTGTCTGATTTGGCTGATCATTTGGTGGGTCAGGGTCAGGTTCATCATAGCGCATCTCTTCTTCACATTATATATGCAACATGCTACATACTTGGCACAGTTCAATACACTTTCTGTGCATTATAGAGCAGCACATTAATAGAATGAAAACACTTTCTATTTATATAGAATTATAGAAATTAATTTTCTGAAGTCACCTTTATAGTGTAGTGTTGGCACTGAGCGCCACAACAAATCGATTCTCTGCTCTTTATCCTTAAAAGGACTGCTTGCCTTTTGCTGCATTAGTTGGAAAATGCACCTTGCAACTGTGTAGAGCTGCCATTTTTATAGGCTCTCCAGCAATATGTGATATACCAGCTCATTCTTTTGGTGATTCATCCGTGGCAAATGTAACTTGTCCAGCTCCCTTGCTATAGAAATGTGCATACAGTTGACCGCTCCGATTACATTTGGAAAACTGAACATTGCTGCAAATTGTGCTTTGATGTTTCCCAGTTTAACCAAAGTTTAAGGAAATCTTATTATCTAGATGGCAAGTGGTTAATACCATCCTATACAGCTGGCATGGTGCAACTCCGTGATGAATGAGTCAGCCAGGTCATGTTGAAAAGCTCCTGTGGCTCAAAGCCTGAGAGTGGACAGAACTTACAAAAGAGCTGGTAGAGCACAATTCTTCAAAATCTGCCTTTGTAAAGCCAGCGCCAGTTCAGCACACAGCGCCAAGGAAGCTCATGGAAATCAAAATTTACTTAGAAGGCAGTCATCATCATTTATAATATGCTCTCTCTTCTAATTCTTCCGTTTGCAATGTCTTGCTATGGTACTTGGATTAATTTCACCATTCTGTGCACCATTATGTTACAGAATGATTATAATCATCCATCCATTATCCAACCCGCTATATCCTAAGTACAGGGTCACTGGGGTCTGCTTGAGCCAATCCCAGCCAACACAGTGTGCAAGACAGGAAACAAACCCCCTGGCAGGGCGCCAGCCCACCACAGGGCACACACACACCAAGCACACACTAGGGACAATTTAGAATCGCCAATGCACCTAACCTGCATGTCTTGGGACTGTGGGATGAAACCCATGCGGATGCGGGGGATTACAATGAAGTGCCTTAAATTTGTAAGCGCTATGCAATTAATTTTGGTGTATTTGATAAAACCCACATCATAGATGTGTGACTAAAAGAGAAAAGCCAGCCACAGAAACAGTAGAGTTGCTTTGACGCTGGGTGCCGGTGGTTTGCAAAACCGAGCAGAAACATGCGTATGGAAAGGGGGAACGCTGTCATGAAAATGTGCGTGGCTTTGTGCCATGTTTAGTTTTTATACATCTCGAAGTGAGCGTGGAAACGGGCGTATGAACCGTTTATTCATGAGGCCCCTGCTTTCTTTTCCTCAGTGTAAAGTAAGTAAAAATGTCTATATAAAGCGCTTTTCTCAGACAGGCATCACAAAGTGCTGTAAAATAAAATAAAAGAACAAAAGTTATAATAAGGATAAAGTAAAAAAAAATACAAACAAAAATTGAAAGTTAGGTAAAGCCATGCCACCTATTGCCTTTGGTCTTTGTAGGGTCATCCTTTGGATATGTGGATGTTTTGAATTCCAAATAAATGAGGTTATGATTGAATCTAACTTATTTAAAAAATGATTTATTGATGTATATTGGAATGCTTTGAAATAGAAAAAGAGGTTTAGGAAGGATATTCATCTTGACAGTGTCAATTCTTCCAGCTAAAGTGAGATGAAAGGTAGACCATCTATGCAAGTCTTGCTTGATTTTCTATGTAGACAGCAAAAGTTTATTGATAAAGAGCTTTATGTTTACTTGTGATGATTACCCCTAGGTATTTAAACTGATCTGTGATAATACAAGGGAAGGTGTCCAATCTAATATTGTGTGCTTGATTATTCACTGGAAAGAGCACACTTTTATTCAAATTAATTCTGAGACCAGAAATCTTTTGAAATTCTATTAGTGCTGTTAGAACTGTAGGTAAAGTATTTTGTGGATCTGATATATATCATCTGCATATAGTGAAATTTTCTCTTCAAGTCCTTCTCTGATAATCCCCTTTATCGCATAAGCATTCTGACAGTGAGCTGCCAGTGGTTCAGTGGCAATTTGCAAAAAGCAGTGGTGACAAGGGGCATCCTTGTCTAATACCACATTCTAGTTTGAAGTACTGTGTATACTCACATTTAAGTTCTCCTGCGGATAAGTTGGGGCTTGATTTTACCATATAATTTCCGGTATTTTAGAATGTCAGTCGCATAAGTCAAACATGGAAAACTCACGCTATTGGTCAAAGAGATTATGATATGGTAACGCTCCCCTGAGAGAGTAACCACAGAGCACACTACCTTTTTTTCTATGCATTGTGCCTACTTGACCACACGGTAATACCCAAACTATTCCGATGTGACATTTGCATTGTTTACTATTTATTTGTATCTCACCCTCTCATACATCTTTATTGTAAGATCATCCCTTATCTGTGATGGAACATCTGATCAGAAGAAAATATGAAGCTGGTTTTAAATTAAAAATCGTTGAAGTGGCAAAAGAAATTGGTAACTGCACTGTTGCAACAAAATTTGATGTGTCTGAGAAACTGATGTAAAAAGATGTAAAAAAAAAAAAATGAAGTGTTACATTTTTGAACGGGCATATAAGTCAGTTTTTTTTTTTTTTTTCCCCAAGACCTGACTTATATGCGAGTATATACAGTAGTCTGAAATAATGTTGTTAATACAAACTGAAGCTTCTGGACTGGCATACATTAGTTTCATTCATGCACATATGTTCCAACCAAACTCAAATTTTTACAATCTAGTGAAAAGGTAGTTCCATTCAACCATATCAAATGCTTTTTGTGCATCCAACTATAATATCATCTCCAGGCTGTTAAACATTGTGGGTGAATGTATTACATTAAACAGGCATTGATGATTGGAACCTAAGTGTCTGCCTTTAATAAATCCAGTTTGGTCTTGTGATATTACTGAAGGAAGCACTTTTTCATTCCTTCTAGGAAAAACTTTGGAGAGAATCTTACTATCATTATTAAGAAGTGAGATTGCTCTGTATGATGCACATTGTAATAAGTCCTTATGTTGCTCAAGAAAGACAGTAATTAATGCTTGGTGAAAGGTTTGAGGTGGAATTTTATTGTCTCTAGCTTCTGTAAATGTTGATAATAAAAAGGCTGGGGTAGCTTAATTTTATTTATGTATTTTTTATAAAATTCGACAGAGTAGCCATCAGGTCCTACTGCTTTTCCATTCTGAAGTGAATAACTAGTTTTGGTATCTGCATGCATCCAGAAATGTATTAGGTTGTGTCTTGTCTTCTTCAAACTGAGTACAATATAAGGACTTCTAGTAGTCTCTAAATGTGTGCATTATATTTTAATGGTCAATGATTTTCTCTCCGTCTGTGTTGGTGATTGCTGGGATTGCATTGCGAACTTCCTGCTTGTGGATTTGTTGAGCTAAGATCTTATTAGCTTTATCTCCATGTTGTTGTGATTTAAAAATGATTTGTTCTGTTTCTTTTGTTGTTAAGAGATTGAGTTCTGAGTGCAAAGCCTATCTTTTCCTATGAAGTGCCTCATTCGGACAACTGGCATGTTCTTGATCTATTCTGGTAATTTCACTGATTAGCTCTGATACCTTCTTGGTTTCAGATTTATTTTTGTGGGAAATATATGAAATAATCTGTCCTTTAAAGAACATCTTCAGAGTTTCCCCAGAGTATTCCTGCAGAGACCTCAGAGGATGTATTTGTCTCTTAAAAAAAAAAATTGCTTTGCTTGGGTTTAAATTCTGTACAGTTCTCGCCTGCTAATAAAAGTGGGTTAAGACGGCATCTGCGAGATAAGTATGTGGATCATAGTGATTTAAGCTCCATGATCAAAGGGGTGTGGTCGGAGATAACAATAGTGTCGTAGTTACAAGATTTAATCGTAGGCAAGAAATTATCTATAAAGAAATAATCAATTCTTGAGTAGCAGTGATGCACTGGTGAGTAGAAAGAATATGCTCTTGAGTTTGGGTTTGGGAATCTCCAGGGGTCTGATAAGTTATGATCAGTTACAAACTGTGTAATTGTTTTTGCAGTGTTAGATGTCATTGCCCCTGTGGTAGGAGACCGATCAAGGTCTGGATTTAAAACACAATTAAAGTCACCAGCTATTATAATTTATGAGTGTTCACATAGATAAATAGATAGATAGATAGATACTTTATTAATCTCAAGGGGAAATTCACATACTCCAGCAGCAGCATACGGATAAAAAAACAATATTAAATTAAAGAGTGATAAAAATGCAGGTATAACAAAAAATAACTTTGTATAATGTTAACGTTTAACCCCCGGGTGGGAATGAAGAGTTGCATAGTGTGGGGGAGGAACGATCTCCTCAGTCTGTCAGTGGAGCAGGACGGTGACAGCACTCTATCGCTGAAGCTGCTCCTCTGTCTGGTGATGATACTGTTCAGTGGATGCAGTGGATTCTCCATGATTGACAAGAGCCTGTTCAGCGCCCGTCGCTCTGCCACGGATATCAAACTGTCCAGCTCTGTGCCTACAATAGAGCCTGCCTTCCTCACCAGTTTGTCCTGGCATGAGGCATCCCTCTTCTTTGTGCTGCCTCCCCAGCACACCACCACGTAGAAGAGAGCACTCGCCACAACCGTCTGGTAGAACATCTGCAGCATCTTATTGCAGATGTTGAAAGATGCCAGCCTTCTAAGGAAATATAGTCGACTCTGTCCTCTGTCCATTACATTGGTAATGGATGCAATATGTTTTGAATGAAGTTCCTATCATCCACATCAGGCATGTAGATATTTATCAAAATTACTTTAACAGTTAAACTACCCATGACGATCACATATCGCCCTTCAGGATCAGATACTACATCTGATACTACAAATGAGATTGTTCTATGTATAAGAATTCCCACACCTCTAGTTTTCTTTGTAAAGCTGGAATGGAATATTTGGCCAGTCCAATCAATGTGATGCCAAGACTGATCATTGTTTAAGAAGTGGATCTCCTGTAAAAATACTGTTTCATTGTTTAGACCTGTTAGGTGAGAGAATACTTTCTCTTTAATTTGTGATTGAGACCTTTAACATTCCAGTTCACACATTTGACTGTTTGGTTAAAGAGGCAAAAATTAGAAGCTCTGTTGTCTGAGAATTTAGCTTTAAGTTGTTGGCTAAGAGCTATCTATTAGTCTCTGTCAGGCAATCTACAAGAAAAGCAAACTTGTATAGTTGTTAGCTTATAAAAGAACAATATAACTGTATGTGATCGGTATAGAAACAATTAGAAATATCCTTAAAGGAATTGATATTATGAGCTAATGGTAGCATATATATAATGACAAAAAGAAATAGGCCCAAGGATATAACCCTGTGAGACCCCACAAGACAGCAAAGCACTGACGGACGTAAACTCACCCATATGAACTGAGAAACTCCTATCAGCCAAATAGAATTAAAACCAGGCTAAAGCTGAGCCAGTGATACCTACAGAATGGGACAACCTGTCTAAAAGGATTTTACGGTCAACAGTATCAAAAGATGAACTAAGATTAATCAATGCCAGCATCTGCAGCAATTAGTACGTCATTTGATACTTTTAGTAGGGCTGTCTCTGTGGAATGCTTCTTTCAAAATCCTGATTGAAAAGGGTCCAAGATCTTGTTTTTCTCAAGTTGTTGCTCAACAACCATTTCTAAAAGTTTTGAATTTTGAGATGGGCCTATAGTGTTTAAAATAATATTTTTTTTTTCAACAGGGATGAACAACAGCATGTTTAAAATAACTGGGAATGCAACCAGAGTGCAGAGAGCAATTAATGACAGATACTAGGCTAGGGCCAGAGTTTAGAACTTTTAAAAACAAGGAAGTTGGTAAAACATCTGAGGAGCTAGAAGATGACTTCTTTTTCATAATCAGAGAACATAAATCCTCAAAAGAAAGTGGATTAAAAGAATCAAAAATTGAAGTACTTGAGGGACTGGCATCTATTATAGACAGCATATGTGGAGGGAGAGAGAGAGTGCAGCCAACCATAACAAAATATTTAAGAATATCATCAGAGTCACACTTTGAGGAGAAATTGTATCAAATAAAACTCTAGGGTTGTGCTTACTGTTAGAAATAACCCTAGGGTTTATCCATCTATCGATCTATCCAACATGATTATGAGTGTTTTATTTATATCTTATGAAATCACTGTTTTTTTTCCATTAAACATAATTCAATGCTGACTTCCGCTCTCTGAAATGACATGCATGTTATGTGTTTTGACATTACTGTATGTTCCCTAGTATGTGCATGTGCCTGTGGGTCCACCCTGTGATGGACTGGTGTCCAGTCCATGTGTTGTTTCTGCCTTGCACCGGGTGATTGTTTGGGTAGGCTACAGCTGCAGGTTCAGGAAATGAATGAATGAATGGATGTTTTCTGGAACAGTTTACATTGACATAACAACAACAACATTTATTTATATAGCACATTTTCATACAAATAATGCAGCTCAAAGTGCTTTACATGATGAAGAAAAAGAAAAAAAGACAAAATAAATACGAATTAAAATAAGTGAATACTAATTAACATAGAGTAAAAGTAAGGTCCAATGGCCAGGGAAGACAGAAAAAAAATCTCCAGACTGCTGGATAAAAAAAATAAAATCTGCAGGGTTTCCAGGCCACGAGAACACACAGCCCCCTCTAGGCATTCTACCTAAAATAAATAACCTCAATCAGTCCTCATGTTATTCAGGGTTGTCATGGAAGAACTTGGTGATGATGGTCATGTGGATTTCTGGCCTTTATTCCATCAATGTAGGGACATCACAGTGCTTTGATCAGGTGGTGGTGATGCAGGTCGCTGTCCCGAAAACCGGAAAAAGAACAGAAGAGAAAGTAAGGGTTAGTATGGATTTTGAATATGAATATCATGAATAATAATGATAATTAATTGAATATACAGAGCATTGGGATTACACTAAGATGAAGTTATGAGAAAGTCATGTTAAAGTAATGTGTTTTTAGCAGTTTTTTAAAGTGCTCCACTGCATTAGCCTGGCGAATTTCTATCGGTAAGCTATTCCAGATTTTAGGTGCATAACAGCAGAAGGCCGCCTCACCACTTCTTTAAGTTTAGCTCTTGGAACTCTTATTTGAAGATTTAAGGTTACGCTTTGGAGTGTAAAGTGTAAGACATCCCGAAATATAAGATGGAGCGAGATTATTTAAGGATTTGTAAACCATAAGCAGGATTTTAAAGTCAATTCTAAATGACACAGGTAACCAATAATTTGTTTCTATTAAGTTATCATAGAAATTTAAGTAATTTATTTTATATAAAATTTATATTTAATTAATATACCCTAATTTAAACAAAACAACAACAAAAAAACTTTATTTTCACTATCAACATCTATCCCAGTAATGGCAGTGCAGTGAAGGATGTCATTGGAGCTCAGCTCCGCTCAGTAAAGCTATTTACTTCTGCAGAAGGGATGTTCACAGCTCAACAGAACAAAGCACTCTGAGACTTCTAATGATTAAAAAGGTTTTTTTTCTGGTAAAAGATACATCCTAAGGATGTGCTGGGATGCATCTTCAGTGGTTTTTCCTGAATTCATTGTGTATTTCAGGTCTCAGAACATCATGTTTCATTACCTAGATCCCAGCATCATTAACTCACTAATCACCCCCTCTGTTCCACAGACACCTGGAGGATCTCTTTGCTGCCTCCATTGCTGTCCTGATGGCTGACCTCCTCAATGGCCCAGTTACCCAACAGGGTGTAGACTCTGCTCAGAGAACATCCAACAAGGCCTATTTAAGCCCACCTCCACTGAGTGGCAGTGTGCCCACCAACCCTGTTTCTGGCAATCGTCCAGTAGTCCCTGGCACTTGGCAATCTTCCTCTCAAATGCCTCCTTTATGTGTTCTTCCCCAGGGCACTGTAAATTCTGTCAGGGCTAGCTGTTTTAAGGCCTCAAATAAAATGATGATGTCTGGCTGCAATGATGTTACTGCAATACGTACCGGAAACTTTAGTTCCTTGCCTAGATCTACAATTAGTTGCCAATCCTGTGCAGTGGTGAGTAGTTGTTGTTTTGACATGATGAATGCTAACTGCTTCTATAGGGTTAGGGTTATCAACATTGTGATTTGGTCAGCAGGTACAGGTGTGACTGGGCGGCAGCTTTTTTGACCAGTTTTAAATCAGTTTCAGGTGGAGGCCTTTGTCTAACCTACCACCAAACAGAAAAGGCCACTGTAACTTATGACACCTGTCAGCCTGAGCTAGCAAACCCATTATTTCACCTGCTTAATGTTTTCTGCCAAAGCCATAAATCAAAGCGAGTTAAGTTCCACTTTTAATCTGCCCCTTTCTGACATTTGAGGCCTTACTTTTTGTTGTAGTGTGAAATTTTGCATATAAGTTGATACAAATTTGATATGTCTTTATTTGTAACTTGGACAAAGCAGTGTAATTTTAGTGTTATATCATTGATAGTGATGAGCGAGCATGCTCGGCCGAACATGTGTTCGGCTCGAGCATCGCTATGCTCGGAGCATGGCGCTACTCAAACGAGCACCTCATGTGCTTGTGCACCATGCTCAAGTCTCCGCCCTGCATGTTTCGCGGGTTGAAGACAGCCAATCAAGGGGCAGGTAAGTACTGCTCTCACTGTAATGCTAGTAGCCATGTCAGGTGCTGGCATTACAGTGATTGGCTGGCTGGAACACATCATCGGGTGCTAAACAGCCTGCACTCACATGTAATGTTTTAGAGCATCAGCTCAGCTGCAGGCACTCCCATATCATGTTTTAGAGCAGTGAAAGGCAACCTTTTTCGAGTTGCGGCACTAAAAATTTTCTTTTGCGGTGCACCTGAGGGACTGCCCATACATAAAGTCATGACGACACAATCTATGGACAATCGCCAATAAAAACAGTTAATTTTACAAGTTTGAAAGACATTTTATTAATAAAGGAATCAAAGGATAAATCTTAAATTTATTTAATGTGAACGTTGAGATTGTTTTTCAGCACATATGAGATTTTTTGAAAGACAGACGTGCATTTCCTTGTCAATCATTTGAAGTCTCTCGCGTTTCTTAGACTTCATTTCCGTAAGTGTTCCATTATCTGTGCAATTTTAAATATTTTACAAAAGTTTTCACGGCGCCCCTAGAAAATTCCGCGGCACACTGCTGGTTGCCCGACAATGTTTTAGAGCATCAGCTCACCTGCAGGCACTGGCATATAATGTTTTAGAGCGTCATTTTCCCTGTAAGATTGATTTTTTTGGGGTGTTTTGGGCGTGTTTTTGTCAGTCTGTAAAAGTGGCGTACAACTCGGACAAACTGGTTCCCAGCAGCGACTTGGGAGTCCAGGATGCATCCAGACATTGTCCCCATGCTGTTCCCAGTCGATTTTGGTGGTGTTTCTCTCACTTTCTGACCTTTTCCAATGGACCAGGCACCCTCCCCTCTTCAGAGCAGGGGGTGCCTGGTTGTCTCCTATTGA
This sequence comes from Polypterus senegalus, assembly GCF_016835505.1. Taxonomy (NCBI): domain Eukaryota; kingdom Metazoa; phylum Chordata; class Cladistia; order Polypteriformes; family Polypteridae; genus Polypterus; species Polypterus senegalus. The sequence continues at coordinate 172,002,962 of NC_053161.1, read as the reverse complement.
CTTACATTATACTCAGGTGCTCGGTAGAACACACGAACATCGCGATTTGTTCGGAACCGAACACCCGAACACTTTGGTGCTGCCTCATCAATAATCATTGATAAGGACAGCAATGGTTTGATGGTGAAAAACACTTCCCCCCTTTTAGGAATGAGTCTTTGTAATTTTACGACAGGGTTGGGAGAAGTGCCTCAAATAAGTTTGGCAAATGATTCTCTGCAGGACTCTCTCAATCAACCCCCACATGAAAGCCAAACTACATAGCTGGCACATAGTTTGGAGGCAGCTGTGAAGGTATTCTGTGGCCCATTGGTTTGGAACTGGCTTGTATCAGAAGCCTTTAAGTACCATGACACCCTAATGATCCATTAATGAAAGAGCATCTCATACATCATGAACTGAAAAGGACAGCACAATGAAGAGCACAGTTTGGCAGCCATATTGAGACAGGCATGTGGCCTGTTCTGAAGAAAGCTGATCAAAAATGAGGATTTAACTAGATGTTTGGCCTTTAAAGTAACTAACAAGTCTGTGTGCCTTCTGAAACTACACATCAGCATTTATCATGTTCTATGGTTGCCAATTTTCAAATGTACTTTGCTTATTGTTATTTATTATAATATTATTAATAATACATTATTTAAAGTGTAAATTAACTCCTGCTTGTCTTTTGCTACACCTAATTGCCTGAGGTTATAAATGTAGAAGGGAAGGTGGGGAGAAGTTGAGAAGTTATATGGTACAGTACCTTATAAAGAGTGGTAAGTCTGTGAGATTTGAGGCATTCTGACAAAGGCTACATATTAATAATACAAAAGGGGAAAGGAGAGTAATATATTACTCTACCTAGACAAAACATTCCTCAACATAATTTATAACTCAGTTCTGTGACTCCAGCAGAACTGTATGTTAAATTCAAGCAATGAACACTGATGACCCCCAACTGAGCCCAATGGCCTTTCTCTAGCCGATTGGACCTTTACACTCATTTCATCTTTTCCTATTTTTGTGAGGGTATCGATGTGCTTGATCAACTTTTTCCATACAGCTCAGTCCTGCACTTCCTCCCCAGTGAAACCCTTTTTCCTTTAGATCTTTTATTTTATTCATTCACCTCCACTTTGGCCTCCTTCACATTTTTCTTCTCCCGTACTTCCATACCCATCACTCTTTTGCCCACAAATTCATGGTCTCTCCTCATTATATGTCCGTACCACTTAATCCTGCTTTCCTGTACTTTCTTGGATATCTCTCCCACATTTGCTGTACCTCTGATTGTCTCATTTTTTCTATCTCCATAAATTCATCTCAACATTCTCATTTCTGCCACATCTAACTTCTTCTCCTTTACTGCCCATGTCTCAGGCCCATGCATCATTGCTGTTCTTACCACTATCTTACAAACCTCACCTTTAACCTTTACCTTAATTCTTTGATCACACAATACTCCTGATATCTTCCAATTTTTCAATCCACATTGCAGTCCATGAATCAGCTCAGCATCTAATTTTCCAGCTTGGGCTACCACTGATCCTAGATGTTTAAATTTATTTGATGCTATTTGATGATGAGTATTAGTAAAACAGGACAAACTTTAAAAATTAAGAAACAAAGAGGGCCCTGCGGTGAGCGGGCTCCCTGCCCGGGGTTTGTTCCTGCCTTTGCGCCCTGTGTTGGCTGGGATTGGCTCCAGCAGGCCCCATGACCCTGTGTGAGGATGTAGCAGGTTGGAAAATGACTGACTGACTAAACAAAAAGGTATCGCTAGCTAAATGGAGGCAAGTTACATTCCAAAAGAAAGAGGTAGACTGACTCTCCACTCCTGATGTGACGCTTCTCCCTTCCCTAGGCCCACAGCCTCTGTTTTGGATTAGCATGAATATATAAGTAGTTCTCTTGTTCACTAGCTAAGCGGATATAAGATACGCCCCGAAGCTGGCGCGTGAATGAGGAGTGTCCCGCCCTCTCTCCCCCTTGGCCCGCTGCATCTATCTCCAATTTGTGTAAATAAATCAGCACTGCAAACGTACTATGATATTTGCCGCAATGACAGAAGTTATAAAATCAACCAGAATGTTCAAGCAAATCATAGAAAAAATGTGATCTAAATCCATTAAGTAGTTCTCTCGTGAAAATCAGTCAGACAGCCATTGGATTTTATTTTATACAATATAGAGAGAGAGATGAAGAGTAATGAGATACTGTCAAATATTCATAGGTCTTAATAGTGCAGTATTAATGGAATTAAATACTATTTTTCTTTTCCACAGAGTGAGAAAAGTCTGCTTTTTCTGTAATGTTTAAATGGATGTGAAAGAGGAGACCTGTGAGGCTCATATGAGTATCATGGAGAACATGACCATAAATGTTAAGGAGGAGGACTCTGAATTGAAGTGTGCCTACCCTAAACAGGAGACCCTGGGCATTAAGGTGGAGGACTGTGAAGTGGGGTCCATAGGCATTAAAGAAGAGGCTGAAGACAATTGTGTCAGCAGAGCGACTGACATCCATACAAGTATGAAGGGTGTCAAGGAAGAAGACCTTCATTATGGATGTGAAAATGTTTCACTTACTGGGTCAGTCTCCTCTCAAGATTCTTCATTTCTAGAGTCTTCTGTCAATATGAAGTCTGAATCATTACAGTCTGACATAGAGGGAACTGAAAACATTCAGTCTCTTAGAACATGGGAACATCTTCTACCACCTATAAAGAACACTAGAAAAAGTAAGTGAAAAATAAAAACAGGTGTGAGGTCAGGCAGTATTTTCCTTTTAAGAGAAACTTAGTAATGGAGTGAAATTGATGCATTTTATTGTGTAATTAATGTAGTTTGAAAGCTCATACATGATGTTATAAGGTTTAGAAATTTGCTGTTCTGCCATTATAATTGGAGCTTTATGCAAACACTCTAAGTCTGTCCTCAGTAAAGAGTGCTAAACAATTGTATAATTGCAAGAAAGTTAGTGAACCCTTTGGAATTCCCAGGATTTCTGTATTAATTCCTCCTAACAATGTAGTATGATCTTCAATTACATCCCCAAAATAGACAAACACAATCGTCTTAGACAAATAATGAGTGTTAGACTTCTTGTTGTTCAGTTTAAACATTTACAGTCCATTCTGTTACTCTATCTTTAGTAATTTGATGACCCTCCCAAACATTTCTTACTGCTGGTCAATTTAGAATTTTAGCCTGTTCCTCCCTTCCAGATTTTTTTCAGTTCCTTGACATTTTGGGAATTCTTTTCCTGATCATTTGTCTTCATGTCATGCCACAGCTTCTCCATTTTCATTGAACTGTATATTCTGGATTTCCAGAACACCAATTTCCATCTGCTTAAGCCTTTCTGTCATTGATTTCTTCCTTTGCTTTAGCATATTGCCATGTCTCATCAGACATTCAGCTTACATTACCTTGACATTCTTCTACCAGGTTTCTTGAAAAGATTTTGTATACTGTGATCTTTTGATGCTAGCAAGCTGTCCAGGCCCTGAAGAAGCAAATCAGCCCATGACTTCTCCCACCATGAGGTGGTATATCTGTGTGCAGTGCTGTCTTACCTCCAGACCATTATGAAGTGGCAACACAAACATACTGAAAAGGGGCAAAAGATGCACAAACCAGACCAAGAATTTCACAAGCCAACCTAAAGATAGATATAACCTCAGAGAGCCTGACCCCAACTCCAGGCTAAGGCATTCACAGGCCCAAAACCGGATACAATACAGCTATCATGAAATGTCAATGAACCAATGAAAGACCTCCTCTCTGGCCTCAGAGGTAAAGGTTGGGGGTGGTCCTTCTGCAGTGACATCAGGGTGGCCCTTCCTCTTAGGGTTGTACCCACAAAACACAAAGGGATTTACATAATATAATGACACAGGATAATAAATAAACAACATAATATAAACAAAACAGGAAATTTTAATTATATATAATTATAAAAACCCTTTCAACCCCCAATATTTTCAACTTTCCTGCACCCACGTGGCAGTGCATGTGTAAACAGGGACTACAATTCCAATTTGGGAACTCGCCTTTATCAGCATACACAAAGTTAAAATATCGCTTTCAAAAAAAGGATATCGTTTAGCACCGCAGATAGTTTCCGCTAATTTGGATTACCGTTTGATAGTACTATATTATCATGTTATAGGTTGTGTTTGGCCATGTTAAATTTCCAAATGGCAGTTTTCTTTATATATAATACACTACCGTGGCTGTCCATTTGTCTGTCCAGGATATTAAATCACCTGTAGCTCACAAACCTTTTGACCTGTTGACCTGAAATTTGGTACACATATACTATGTGACATCTACTATCCGCTTTCTGGGTGATAATTGACCTCCAAGGTTATTCCTATTTTTATTTATTTTTTTTATTTTATTGTATCCTCAACTCTCGGCACTGGCCAGCGGGGCGCCACGCTGCGCATGTGTATGGACGCCGTTCTCATTCCCTATCACCTTCACTGTCACTTCCCCTACCTCTTCATATCTTAAATCTTTCTTGAGGTAGATTGAAGACTTAAGTGCCAGCTTAAGTGAAAAATTAACGAAAATGTATTAAGTAATTACAACACAAACACTGACTTAATCAGTTTTAACATGAAAAGGTGCCGACGAAAGAAGAGAAGAAGCAGTCCGCTAGGGTGAAGAAAAACAGGAAGCAGCAAGTGCATCAACCTCTGAGCAAACGAATGCTAAACATGCAGAGAGAGTATGAAAATGATAACTTTATTGTGCAGTGCGCCGTTACTGTTTTTTTTTTAATATAATTTCTTTATTTTGTCTCTTTCTTGAGAATACCCAGGTCCTAAAGGGGTGTATGGTGTTACCAAACCATTAGAAAGTAATGTTCCTTTCTTTCCACACCCACACGAAAAAAAAATCTGTTTAATTAGTTTCATGGTTGCTACATCACAGATCAAACAAATTTAATCCTCAGTTTTGCTTAACACTTCCTGTTATATTTTATGGTGTTAAATATTTCATAACCCACAAAGTGAGATTCAGATAGCCAGACAAGTACAGTGTGGTGCATGTTGGTCAAGTGTACAGATAGGACTTTCATTTCACCATGCGACAATAAATCTGAAATGAACACGACATTTGTATCGAAGCAGTGCCTTCTGTTTTTGAAAAAGCCCATAATAGTGGTTTCCTGCATATCATTACTAAGTAGTGTGGAGAAAAGCGACAGTGAAACAGAATGAAGCCCAATGTTTTTAGCGGAGTCCCTATTCAGAATGTAGTCAAAAGAGAATGACTGAAGATGGCGCTACTCTATCTTTACTGTTTTGTATTGATATTTATTCAGGTCCATTTTATGATGCATCAGTTCTAATTTTAGACTATGATGTGCAGAGTTGTGATTTGTAGCAGTTTTAAATTAATTTTAATCATCTTTGTACCATGAATTGTATTTTAATTCAATTTTAATGCAGAGGCAACCTAGCCAGTCCCTACTTCAGATGCTTTTCACAGTCCATAATATAAACTTCAAAGTCTGGACATGCATCTTACAATGTTTCCAAGTGGCTGAGCAGATGTAAAGTTCAATAATAAGTTCATTTTAAAAATGAAGAGTAAAATAATGAAGTGGAGTAGTCATAACTGGGGTATTTTCGGCCATTAAATTTTGGTGAAGCATTTGTAAAATATTCCATGTGTATGAGCAGACTTCTCTCAGTCACGTGAACTTACTTCAAGCCAGTATAAGCAAGACGTACAAACTCACACAAAATAGCATTCAGATGACGGGATGCCTATGATCGGTCTGTCTCAGTTGGCATTAGAGCATTATGATAGCCCCTGACATTGTTGTCACCTGAAAAAATACAACCATAAAGATTTAAATGTTGAGTAAAGTGAGAGCCTTGCAACCACCAGTGGCTTGGAAAATTTCTTTGCTATTACTGTCATAAACTGATAAAACAACACCTCAGTTTTAGAATCGAGCAGCTTTCAGGTCAAAAAGTACAAGGGGCAATTAAAATAAGGAAAAAAATGCAAAGGCTGCATACCCCTCATGACCTGAACACGAGACTCTGGTGGTGTCCGGTGGCATTGCTTACTACAGTGTAACCAGGGGTTTTTCTGGACAGCACAAGGCCGGCACACAATTTAGAGAAAAATAAAATTTCTACATAGCTGTTCTTTCTGCAACAGGACTCTCTTGAGAAGATGGTCCTTCTAAAGATTTTTATAAAACGCTTCTCAGAGTCATTTGGTTTACTATTTCATTTTCACAACATCACTGGACTTCTTTCAACAAACATTGTGACACTAACAGCTGACACATCATAAGCGCCACCGTTTGGTCATTTTGGCAAGTCATGCATGTTACACAGTAGCTCATGTATGAATTATTGTGGCAGAAAGTTTTACTGTGCATTTTGAATAACTACAACTGTAGTCGTGTCTGATCTGATTGCTATTCCTGTCTCTTCTCCATGACTACATGAGACATAATAATTCAGAAAGTGAAATTGTACGGGTAGTCTTCACAAAGACTTCTGTCTACTAGTGTTTTTCACAGACAATTGATATAATTTGATATTGTATTTGTTATAAGTTTCAATAAAACATACTAATGATGGGCAGCTCACAACTGAAACAGTTCAGGTCCACTCTTATTTACTCCTCTGTGACTCTGTGTGTTTTTTTTTTCTTTTGCACATATGTTTACAATCAATTCAGAATAAATTAATGTCCTGGGGTTAAAGCACCAGTTGGGCTAATTTTGACACTAAATGGTTGTCTCATGGCAGATTTCTCTCAATACTTCTTAAAGACCTGTTTTATTTCCTTATTTGTATTTCCGCAGCTTTACAAGATGATGGCTTCTTCTTCTTATCCTCATTACCTCAGATATCTCTTCAATACAGACAACAACAGACAATAGATGATAAAAACATGAAGAAACTGACATCTGGATCAGAGAGTGTGATATCAACCTCTTTGCAGGATGATTCTCTAGCAATAGAAGGTGCAATCAACACTCAATTTGAAATCCCCAATTCAGACTCCACCACCATCCAACATGAGCAGAGAAAAAGTCTAAAAAGCAAATCAATATCCAGAAATACTAGTCTGAGTCAAACACAACAGACAGTGCATCAGTGTTCTAAATGTTTCAAAAAGTTCAAGCAGTTTGGCCATCTCCTGAACCACACTAGAATTCACAATGGAGAGAAGCCATATTGCTGTCCAGAATGTGACAAACAATTTGTCACTAAAGCAAACCTTCAAATCCACAGAAGAACTCACACTGGAGAGAAGTCCTATTGCTGTTTAGAAAGTGGCAAACAATACATCACCAGCAACCACCTTCAGTCCCAGAGAAGAACACAAACTAGAGATAAACCTTTTTGTTGTTCAGAATGTGGCAAACAATTCACCACCAATAGTTACCTTCAAAGACACAAAAACAGTCATGCTGGACAGATGCCATACTGCTGTTCAGAATGTGGAGAAGGATTTGTCAGGAATGCCATTCTTCAAGTCCACAGAAGAATTCACACTGGAGAGAAGAAACATTGTTGTTTTGAATGTGGCAAAAGCTTTTCTCAAAAGAGTGTTCTTCAGACCCACACAAGAATACATACAGGAGAGAAGCCATATTGCTGTTCAGAATGTGGCAAACGATTCATCACCAGCAGCCACCTTCAATCTCACAGAAGAACTCACACTGGAGAGAAGCCTTATTGTTGTGTAGAATGTGGCAAACAATTCACCACCAGCAGTTACCTTCAAAGACACACAACAATTCATGCTGGACAGATGCCATATCACTGTTCAGAATGTGGACAAGGATTTACTGTCAGCAGCAGCCTTCAGAACCATACAAAAATTCACACCGGAGATAAGCCATATTGTTGTTCTGAGTGTGGCAAACAATTCTTCAATAAAGCAAACCTTCAAGTCCACATAAGAATTCACACTGGAGAGAAGCCATATACTTGCTCAGAATGTGGCAAAAAATTTTCCCACCGTAGCACTCTTATCACCCATGCAAGGATTCACACTGGTGAGAAACCATTTTGCTGTTCAGAATGTGGAAAAGGATTCATCAGCATTAGCAATCTTCAGGTACACAAAATTACACACACCAGTGAGAAGCCATATTGCTCTGAATGTGGCAAACAATTCAGCAATAAAATAAACCTTCAAGTCCATCGGCGAATTCACACTGGAGAAAAGCCATATTGTTGTTCAGAATGCGGAAAATGCTTTTCTCGAAAGAGTGCACTTCAGATCCACGCAAGGATTCACACTGGAGAGAAGCCATATTGCTGTTCAGAATGTGGAAAACGCTTTTCTCGAAAGAGTGCTCTTCAGATCCACACAAGAATTCACACTGGGGAGAAACCATATTGCTGTTCCGATTGTGGAAAAGGATTCATCACCAATGACAATCTTCAAGTCCACAGAAGAACTCACACTGGACAGAATAAAAAACAGAGATAGTGCCGGAATCAACAGAACTAATGATGGAAAATTTTCAGGCCCATCTTGACATCCTACCAATCACCTTAACTCCTTATGAGTCGTAAAAAGAAGCACTACTCTTCTTCTTCTTCTTTGATCCCTAGCTGACATTGGGTCTGGATCGGCTCCTGAGCCCATACGCTTCTGTGGGTGCCAACGGTTGTCGGATGTTCTTCACAACACGTTTCCATGCATGGCGATCGTTAGCGATTGTTCTGGACTCGTCGAGATTTATTCTGCAATTTCTGATGTCATCTTTGACCTGTTTTAGCCATGTTTTCTTTGGTGCCGTTCGTTGGATTCGCCACTGGGTGGGTCATTTATGCCAGAGGAGTTGGTGTGGTAGTCGGCTCGCATCCATTCGACATACATGGCCAAACCATCGCAGTTGACGTGTTTGAATTTGTTTCTCGATTGGTGGTAGGTTGTCACATCTCCGTCGGATGTCCTCATTTCTAAGGCGGTCTCGGAGTGATACTCGTAATATCTGCCGGAGGCAACGCATCTGGCAAACTTCGAGTTTGTTGAGATCCGCCTTGAGCATCATCCACGTTTCGGATCCATAAAGTAGAATCGCCAGGATCAGCTTCCGGAGAAGACGGATTTTGGTCGGAATGGAAATATTTGTTCGCTTCCACAAGCACCACTTTAGAGAAGCGAATGCTGTGGTTGCTTAACCTATTCGACTGTGGATCTCCATCGTGGACACGACTTTCTTCTGTTCAATCAATGAGCCAAGGTAAAAGGAAGCACTATTAGGAACAATGCAGGTGCTATCCTGAGTTCTCTCTGTAAAGAGAGTAAGAGAATAGGAGTACAGCTGGACTATTCCAACTAAGATTCACACTGGAGAGAAGCCGTATTCATCTGAATGTGGCAAATGATTCAGCAATAAAACAAGCCTTCAAGTCCACAGAAGAATTCACACTGGAGAGAATCCATATTGTTCAGAATATGGAAAAGGATTCATTAGCAATTGCATTATTCAGGTCTATGAAAGTACTTGCACAGATTAGGAGCCATATTGATCTGAATGTGGCAAATGATTCAGCAATAAAATGAACCTTCAAGTCCACAGAAAAATTCAGACAAAAGAACCAAAACATGACCCATAACCTACCTCTCCACAGTGTATAAACTTCAAGGTAATCGATGCCAAGAGAATTTCCTGTGACTTGGAGGAAACAATATAAAGACAACAGAACATAAAGGAAACAAAAGATCATCATATGGAACAAAAGACCAGCTATTGCTGAAAAAATTGTAATGGAGTGCAGCGAAAAGGGACAAAATCTGAGTGTGGTCTTGGGTGCATTACAAGAAAGTCTTTGACAGTGTGATACACTTGTTGATACTCAAATGTTTGCAAAAAACATGTACAAATCTGCTGCTCTCCTCCTCCAGCCCCATGTAAATCAGGAGCTTACCCATATGTACCTTCAAATTTGAGGGCATCCCCCACCCAAAATCAGTTAATAAATAATACTGGAAGAACCCCAATGTTTGCTGTTGTTTATCTTTGGTAAACCTTATGCCTGAACAAGCACAAGGCCTTTTAAGTTCCATTCATGGGCAGCTAAAAGTGATAATATTCCTTTTTTTTTTTACTTCTCAAATTCATTTTTCAATTGATCCAAGTCCAGTATTCAATATTATTTTAATAAAGTCTGTACACAAGAAGTGTCTTAGAATTCATGTTCTGCATGTCAAAAAACAAAACATATTGAGGTAGTATTCCAAAATTTCTTAAACTGAAGCAGAGAAAAATTCATCAATAACTTAGATCATGACAGTACTCTGCAGACGCAGAATGAATAAAAACGATTTTGTCAGACAGATGTGACCTTGTAGTCAGATGCGGCTTGCTGTATTACCTCACATTTCCAAGTGCAGGATGTCAGCTTTGTTAATTCAAAAAAGAGAAATTGGATTCAAAATCCGTCAGTGTGGATTTAAAAGTAGTTTTCACTGCCAGATCTGCTTTTTGAAACCTGTGGACATGAGACAGGACAAGACTGGTGAGGGTGCAATGTGAAGGGTTTGAATTTTTTTTTGGCTAATCACACTTCAGTAGACAGATCAGATCTATGCCACAGGTGAGTGAAGAAAAAGGAATTGAGTGGTAGTGAAAATCGCCTTTTTGTTTGATTGCAAACATCAAACTCAAGAGTGTACACACCTCCCTTGCAACTGGTCTTTGGGCTCACCAAGTCAAAGGTGCGCATGAAAAGGAATAATGATTGGAAAAAAACAAAGGGCAATAAGAATTGCATATATTAAATAGAAGACACTTTCTCCAACCCTCAACACTCATACACGGGTCCCAAAAAATGGTATGTGGTTGGGTTTTAATGTATTTCAAACTGTCCTGACTCTCCAATGAAGTCACAAACTGCTCAAAAGTGTTTTTTGAGACCCAATTAAATCAAATGGGTGATGTGCCTGGCCAGTGTGTGGCAATTTGCAGGAAAACCATTGTGTTCTTAACACATGAAACATTTTGAAATTCGAGTGTTTTGAGTGACTCATTTCTGTTCAGATTTTGCATGTCATTCTGGGTCTGTGGCCAGCAGGCAGTGCTGGACATCTTTATCAAAAGGTTGAGGGTCAGTGTGTAATGTGAAGAGGTGGGCAGGGAGGACAAGGAGATGAAGCCTCATGATCTTGCATGACGTGCTTCAATGATGACTCTGCTTCCATTTCGCTATCTTCCCCTTCCACTCTGCTTCCATTTCGCTATCTTCCCCTTCCACTGCTGACTTAAAGAGGCACATTATCTTCAGTAGTTTGGCAATGGCTTGTTGAGTTAATTACTTGCAAACACATTTTTGAGCATCACTTAAGATATTTTCTTTTTCTTATCAGGATGGGAGTCTTTGTTGTGTACTTGCTAATTTAAATGGATTTCAGGTTTTATCGTGCCAAGCTGATACACTATATTGTCAAAAGTATTGGGACGCCTACCTTTACACACACATGAAATTTAATGCCATCCCATTCTTAATATATAAGCTTTAATATGGAGTTGGCCCACCTTTTGCAGCTCAGACAACTTCAGTTCTTCTGAGAAGGTTTTCCACAAGGTGTAGGTGAGTGTGTTGATGGGGATTTGCGACCAGGAGAACATTTGTGAGGTCAGGCATTGATGTTGGGGCGAGAAGGCCTGGCTCGTTCGCAGTCTTTGCTCTAATTTATGCCAAACGTGTTGAGGTCAGGGCTCTGTGCAGGCCAGTCAGATTCCTCCACACCAAACTCGCTCATCCATTTCTTTACAGACCTTGCTTTGTGCACTGGTGCCTGTGCAGTCATGTTGCCATCCCCAAACTGTTCCCACAAAGTTGGGAGCATGAAATTATGCAAAATGGCTTTGTATGCTGAAGCATTAAGAATTCCCTTCACTGGACCTAAGGGGCCAAGCCCAACCCCTGAAAAACAATCCTACACCATAATCCCCCCTCCACCAAACTTTACACAATGCAGTCTGGCAAGTACTGTTCTCCTGGCAACCACCAAATTCAGACTCGTATATCAGATTGCATGATCCGGCACTCCAGAGGACACGTCTCCACTACTCTCGAGTCCAATGGCGATGGGCTGTACACCACTACAGTCCGATGCGTTGCATTGCTTGGATGCAGCTGCTCGTCCATGGAAACCCATTTCATGAAGCTCTCTCTCCATGCACTGTTCTTGAGCTTTTGGAGATCTGTAGTTATTGACTCAGCAGAAAGTTGGTGACTTCTGCACACCTCAGCATGCGCAGTCCCCGCTCTGTGATTTTACATGGCCTGAGTTGCTGCTGTTCCCAATTGCTTCTACTTTATTATAATACCACTAACAGTTGACCGTGGAATATTTAGTAGTGAGGAAATTTCACGATTGGACTTGTTGCACAGGTGGAATCCTATCATGGTACCATGCTTGAATCCACTGAGCTCCTGAGAGTGACCCATTCTGTCACAAATGTTTGTAGAAGCCGTCTGCATGCCTAGGTGCTTGATATTATACACCTGTGGCCATGGAAGTGATTGGAACACCTGAATTCAATGATTATGGGTCCCAATACTTTTGGCAATATAGTGTATTATGTGATGCAAGATACCAGTTATATATGAGAACCAACACTGAAAAACTACTATCATCAGAGCCCTTAAACTGTCTCCCAAGTGCATGCACACAACACGACAGGAAGGTACCCTGATGATGGAAGACTTTGAACCAATAAGCCTGGAGGTCCAGGAACCAGCTAGTGACACGTGGATCTGTTTTTTTGTGCAGTGCCAACCCCTGGAGCACTGCATGATCAGTGCCAAGAGTGAACTTGTGGCCAAGAAGGTAGTATCTCAATTGTTTAAGAGCTCACTTGATCACCAAAGCATCCTGTTCCACCACTGCATACCCGATTTTCTGGTCCAACAGTTTAAAGTTCAGGAACATGACAGGGTGTTCAACACCATTAACGCTTTGGCTTAACGTGGCATCAAGAGCTGTGTCCAAAGCATTGGTCTAGATGAGAAAGAGCAAAGAAACGTCAAATGCCATTAAATCAAGTGCTGATGTTAAGTCTTGTTTCAGGTCATGGAATGCAGTTTCTGATCTTGTATCCCATACCACTGTATTGGTAGACCACTTTCTTGTTAAATCAGTCAAAGTCACTGCCCTGTAGGAGAACTGAGAGACAAACTGGCAATAGTGCCCCACTAACCCCAAGAAAGCCTGGACCTGCCGCTTGGTTTTCAGATGGAGTCAATTCATAATGGAGTCGATTTTCAAATACTGCAGCTAAATGGTACTCTTGCCCACTATGTTGGCAAATATTTGGCCTCAATTAACCCAAAATAAAATTTCTTTGGGTTAATCTGGAGACTGGCCTTTCTCAGTGGTAACAGCACAGGGTAAACTTGCTGAACGTGTTCCTTTCAGGTGCTGGAATAGATGATGACATATCCTGGTAGGCAGCATTGTAGGAATTGTGGGGCCAAAACACCCTGTCCACCAGATGTTGCAAGGTCACTGCTGCCCCATGCAATCCAAATTGAAGGACACAATACTGCTAGAGTCCACTAGGGTGCTAAACGTGGTCTTTTCCTTTGTGAAATCTGTTACAGGAATCTGCCAGTACCTTTTTACAATGCCAAGGGTGGCCAAATATTGAGCTTTACCAAACTGTTCAAGGAGTTTGTCCACTTGGGGCATTAGGTAAGTGTTAATTTCCATCTGGCTTTGGCACCAACATAGCAGGGCTGGACCAGAGACTAAAGCTCTCCTCAATCACACCAAAGTCCAGTATCTGCTTTGCCTGATTTCATGCTTCACTTCCACACATTTTGCTTCTTGGGGCCTGTATGCACATCCATGGATCACTAACCCCGGTGCTGTTATAATAGATAGATAGATAGATTAGAAGAGTTAAAAATGCTAAGCTTTGCAATGGGTGTGACGAGGATGGACATGATTAGAAATGAATACATTAAGTCAGCTCAAGTTGGACGGATAGGAGACAAATTCAGAGAGGGGAGGTTGTGTTGGTTTGCACATGTATAGAGGAGAGATGCTGGGTATATTGGGAAAAGGATGTTAAGGTTAGAGCTGCCAAGAAAAAGGAAGGCCTAAGAGAAGATTTATGGATGTGGTGAGAGTGGACGTGTAGATGAGAGGACAGAAAGATATGGAAGAAGATGATCCATTGTGACAACCCCTAATGGGAACAGCGGAAAGAAGAAGACAAAGAAGACTCTTCTTTCAATCCTAAGGAAAGTTTTCTATAAAATAATCTAGAAGAGAATCACAAAACAGGCAGACATACCAAGCAGACCAGATTGCCAGGTTGTATGTTATTGTTAAGCAGTTGATAGAATAGATGCCTTGTTTCATGTCAAATCTGTTGACGATGCAAAGGCATTTGACATTGGTTACAGTACAGCACTTTACAGTATATTCACCTAGCTTGTAAACATAGTAAAGAATTAATTTAAAGGACACACCTGTAGGGCAGTCCATGAGAGAAGGTTCACTGATGAATCTGAGATGAGGATCAAGGTCAAGCAAGGTTGCCTCTTGTCACCATTTCTCTATATTCTTGCAATTGACTGGATTATGAAAATGTCTACAGCACAGAAGCTGAACAGAATCCAGTGGGCACTTTGGACGCAGCTGGAGAACATTGACTTAACAGATGATCTGTACTACTGCCCCACACACATTGCGAGATGTGTGCTATAGCAGCTACCTCTGCACACCTGAGCCTTAACATTCATAAGGGAAAGGCAGAGATCCTCAAAGTCAGCAATAACAATACACAGCCAGTCCCTCTAAATGGCCAGGTGATAGAAAACATAGACGCTCTCACCTGCCTAGGCAGTGCCGTTGTGACACAAGGAGATACATACATTGATGTGAAGGTGAGAACTAGTTGAGTTAGAGCAGCATTTCTACAATTAAAGGATGATTGGGAAACTGGGTAATTAACTCTCCATACCAAGGTCAGATTATTTAACATCAACATCAAATCATTACTGCTCTATTGAGCAGAGACATGGAGAACCTTGGCGTCAAGTACTAAATTTCTCTGGACCATTATCAACATATGCCTGAGAAGGATTCTACAGCTCAACAAGCCAACACCATCAGAAATGAAGATCTGTGGCAGAAGATGGCCCAGAATCCAGTAGAGGAAGATATCATGAGGAGACACTGGGCAAGAACACGCTACAAATCTCAATAAGCTCACTACAAATCTACAAGGATAGGATTTCTTAAATGGAAAGTTTCTATGAGTTATAAGGATTTCTTTTCTCTGTTGAAACAATGAAAGACACTGGGAAGTGAAGGCAACAATGTGAGTGCTATGAGAGGCTGGAGAAGCAATTTCATGATATTGATACAGGTGACCTGAGGATTTCATAATATGAAATGCTCAATTACATATACAAGGAGAGCACACTTGACATGTGCTCCAATCTAGGCATACCTCTGAAGCTTCTTCTAACTCTTCTTATGACAGTGGCTTCAGGTCTGAGACGTTTCCCCTCTCTCAAGATAATTAAAGTATATCTTAGGTTGTCCATGTCACAGGAAAGGCTGTCTGCTGCCACTGTTCTATCCAATGGAAATGACATCCATAAGTCATTAGACACAGAGTCATTTATCACTCAATTTGCCGAGGCCAAAGCACTGTAACCACTAAGGGGGCACCACTGAGCTCCAAACCACAGACACAATGTTGCCCAACGCACCTCTGGATTCAAATTAAGGATTTTTACTTACAATGAACACAGCTAATAAACATACAATTATAAGACTCTATTCTCTCCTTCGGTTCTCCAGATGAGTGTCGCCCACTGCCCCCACGGACTCTGACTCCCTGAGGTGAGGCGGAGTGACTCCTTTTATCCAGGACCTGGGAGTACTTCTGGTGATAGGACATGGTCCACTGGAAGTCCTTCTGAATCATGTGGAAGTCTCACAAAGTAGAGATTGCAAATTCCTGCAAGAGCCCCTGGTGGCACCCAAGGAACCCAACAGGGCTGTCCCAAAGGACAATAATTCCCAGTATGCCCTGCAGGTGTCCAAATGGGTTCTGTGATCCTTGTTTACTTCGAAAGATCAGTTATGAGAAAACCATAACTAGGGTATGATTAAAAGAATGAATGGTATCTAAAGAGAGTATGGGTTTCCAGTTTTAAGGGATGGTGAACTAACAGCAGCAAGTGAAGAGGAGAAAGTAGAGATTTTAGCAGAAATATTTTAAAAATTCACAGCTCTGATAATATTAGTGAGTTAGTGAAAAGCGGAAGGGAGCTTACGGTAAAAGAGAATGAAGAATTATTGCAGCATGAGGGAGACCCGGATGATTTGTTAAATATTCCGCTCACAATAATGGAACTGTACTTTGCCCTTAGAAAAGCTCGGACAAGATATCTCTGTATTTTAATATAAAAATCTTGAGACAAGACATTACTTTTTGAGAGACTTTTTGGAATGAAGTTCCACGAGATGGAGACTTTTAACATGAGATTCTTTCAACTCACACAAAACTTACAACCTTTAGAACCAAGTTCAGTGAGACGGTGACTTTTGCCGTTAGATTCTTTCAAGTCATGCCCTACTTACAACCATTTTCAAACAAGACCATGAGCATCTAACCTCTCAGTTATGTGAATGCTTTTGGCAGACACACTTCCTGTGCTCTCAGCCCTTATGAATTTTATCTGGATAATAATTTTATACATTCTAGACACGTCAACAACTAAGTGAAGAAGAAAGAGCAGGGACAAATATTCAAAAACGTCGGGTAATTTATTACAGATAAAGAAACTCAGATCATCAAGATCGATTTTTGACAGCATTTCCCTCTGTACTGATGACTCCTCGCCTTCATGTCGTTGTCTCTCGAAACATAACTTGCTGTGATTTAGCCTTTATGGTTGTTTCTGATATTTTGGTGCTCGCTTACCTCTAAGCATCGTTTCTCGTTTTGAGTCGTCCTGTCCGGCGGCAACTTGCACACGTGACCACACTGTAGCCAACATCATCTTTCAGAACGTTTTCAGATTTAATATCTCAAATTCTGGCAACAATCTTATCAAGCACAGAAGAGAATATATAGTTATGGAGAACTCTATTTACACAAATAACTGTACCAACCTTACAAATAGCGGAGCTCAGCAGCTGGTAGTTATTCAGTGAAGCACGCTTATGAAATTGAGGCTTTGCTCAGTATGCCTTGCTTGAATAAACTTTGAGGCTCAGTCGTGAACACGGTTTCAGGCAGTCCACGATTATGCGCGCACTCGTGAGGTTTAGGCATCCTTGAGAACCGATCATTGAAAACATCTATCAGGGCTCAAAAATCACAGAGGCGGGTGAAAAATATGCAGAATATCTCTAACTTGAAGCGCGATGAGAATGGATCGTATGTTGTATCATGGGACACCCCAGAAAGTTTACCATTTTATTTAATTGTCATAAAACAGAAGAGCATGTAACAGAGACAGTGGCAGTCTTTTCTGCTGTTGGTCAAGAAATAAGCTACAATAACACATAAAAGAAATGCATCAGCTATTAAGAAAGAGAGAGGCTGCGTGGCATCAGAAGCAGACCGATATCTAAAAACATTACGGTGAATTTGTGTATTACGTAAATAATAGCATTGTGCGCGTTATACTTGACACACTTAACACTTAAGGATTCAGTAGCAATATAAAGCGCATTTGGCAACAATTGGTACTTTAGAAGTCCTAGAATAGACATATATATACACATAAATTGGACATTGAATAATAAAAAATAAATAAAATAAATAAATAATAAATAAAAAGAGCTACAGCTTCTGCCTGTGGCGTGAGGCCCAAATGTCACTCTTGCTGTATAGTTTGTAGGCTCATTGCACAATACGACTTGCCATACACATCAAGGTCATTTAAAAGGACTGACCTATGCGTTGATGCTATGCATGATTTTTATTTTACATAATCAGCTTCTATACAAAACAGTCACCTTCTTTCTTTCTTTCTTTCACTTGTATTAACGTTACACAAACTCATAATCAAGTTTAATGACATCTGTTAAAACTTTTGTTTTCACTGCAAGGATTGGCAGCGTCGAGAAATATAAGTCAGCGGCTTCCAGTGTCTGATGACTAAAAAATAACATTGACAGGCGAAATGTACCATACGACAAACAAGGGTTTTAATAAAACAAAATATGTCTCCTCTTTCATGGAGCGCGGTCTTTTAACAAATACTCTCCTTTTACATTTTAACATTACTATTGACATAATGTTTATATAATTTATTAATCCCCGAGGCAAATGACGTTGCACAGTATTATTGCTGCTGTTATTAATATTGCTATTAACCCTCATCTTTTCTTGAGATCGCCTTTACTTGACTGTTACTTGGGGTCCCACAGCCTCAAAGTTGTTAATATAATAAATAAATAAAATAAAATATTTAAAACGAACTTCGTGGGCAGCACGGTGGCGCAGTGGTAGCGGTGCTGCCTCGCAGTAAGGAGTCCTTCCCTGGTCCTCCCTGCCTGGAGTTTGCATGTTCTCCCTGTGTGTGGGTTACCTCCCACAGTCCAAAGACATGTAGGTTAGGTGCATTGGTGATCCTTAATTGTCCCTAGTGTGTGCTTGGTGTGTGAGTGTGTGTGCCCTGCAGTGGGCTGGCACCCTGCTCGGGGTTTGTTCCTGTCTGTATTGGATGGGATTGGCTCCAGCAGTCCCCGTGACCCTGTGTTAGGATATAGCGGCTTGGAGAATGACTGATTGACGAGCTTCGTCATTTCTCCTCAGATGCTTTCTTTGTTTTGACTTAATTAAAACTAAGTAGACGGAAAGTAAACACAACCATCTACTATAAAATAGGTGAGCACATTTGAGAAAGAAGATTAAATACTTAAATTAGCAGACGTTTTAATTCCGTTATTTAATGAAATATTCCAGTTATCATTATATATATATATATATATATATATATATATATATATATATATATATATATATATATATATATATATATATATATATATATATATATATATTCTGGAGTTTACAAGTCGCCGTCACAGTCAAATCTGTCACAAGCGCTGATCTTGCCGTCCTGTGGCACGACTCACTAAGGTTGCTTCTCTTATTCTGCGCTTAGTTCACACTCGATAGAATTCAGATCCAGAATGAGAAACAGTTTTGAGATACTGTAAAAGGATCATATAAGACTTTTTAGGTTTGTTCTGGAATTATTTCCATTAACAGTAGAACCGCCATCTAAAATACAGTGACTAATTTGCTGAAGGCAGCTCGCATATTTACAATAATTCATCATCTATTCATTGACACTTGAGGTCTATGATTCCCGGATTGCAAAGTATGATTACAAACCCTCTGACAGAAATCGACAATACATACTAGCTACAGATTTTAAAATCACTGAATATTTACAGCGTTTACTAAGGAGTGTCTTGCGCTTATCCTGTCGTGATGGCTACGTGGGCTTTGTGAACTCTAAAGTGTAGCGCCTCTCAGCCCCTCTGACATGATCGAGTTGAGGTAGAACAGAAACTGGATTATTACAACTCTAAATACGATCGTCAAGGATTACACTTTTATACCCTCTTCGTCACACCACAAATGACTTTTCTTTGCATTCATCGTCTTAAAGGGCTGAGAGACAGAAAAGGAAATCAGAAACACGAAGATTCATATAAAGGACAGCGAACGAACGCGCGTGCACGAACGGTCGGCAACGCAACCTACGTGTGACGTCATCAAGCGCGACGAAAACTGCAGTCACCGCGCGCCTGGTGTCTCTAAATTTGAGAAGTAATCTGGAGGCAGTGATCGAGACTGTGGGCTTTTGTCGTTGAGGGAGCGATCTTTAACCTAGTCCTAGAGGTAGAGGTAAGCGTTCCGAGCTCCGGTCTATCACTCTTTGAGATGTGAGGTTTTGCATTCTTTACGCGACTTGAATCACAGACAAGTGAAGTCATAAAGACCCCGCTCGAGTGAGCTTCTCTGTGTCGCGTGTAACAGTTTGCGGCTCCACGTGGATCCCATTTCAATCCTAAAGCGGCCACGGATTCATTCAGCTCAATTTACTTAAATTAGAATTTCAGCTTCTTCAGACAGAAATAGTAAAGCAGCTACGGTAACACATACAACACTTAAATGAAATTAGCAGCCATTGTGTTAAGGAACATCTGTTCTAAATAAATACATCTATATATTGAAAAGCCTTAACAAAGTAATATATATTTTTATATATGTTAAAGTGGAATTTTAAAGGTGTTAGTGTAGACAAAGTTTATTTATCTAGCTATCTAGTTGTAGTAATTAATAAATCAATGCACAAAAGTACATAAATGATGGTATCGCTTTGTGGTAAGTCTTATTTTATAAGCATAATATTTATCTACTATCATACTTAATTATTGCGGTGGGCTGGCGCCCTTCCCGGGGTTTGTTTCCTGCCTTGCGCCCTGTGTTGGATGGGATTTGCACCTGCAGACCCCGTGACCCTGTAGTTAGGATATAGCGGGTTGGATAATGGATGGATGGATACTTTTATTATATAGTGCTTATCCGAGCTAAATGATGCATTGAAAATAACAAGACACTTTAGAACATTAAAGTATGTTAAGATAGAATATCCAGTGTTGACTCGATGGTCTTGAACCCTTGCAGATTTTGTTTTTCTTCAATTTATCTGGAGTTTTATTTTTTTCTGCACTCCCGGCCATCCTTCTTGCCAAGCTCCTCTTTAAAAACTCAAAATCTTATTCTACAGGGTGGCCCATATTTATGTATATGATTGAAAAGGCGTTATTGTCAGGAAACTACCAATGTGGGCTACAATCACATTAGATTTTTCCAAATATTGAGCAAAAGTCAGAGTTGGCAATCATATCAATTAACTGGTGAAGCAGTAAAATGTTATAAAATCATTTATTCAAGAACAGCAATTTTTGTCTCATAGCTAATATATTGTAGACCATTAGAACAATCTAGACAAGAACAGGACATTCAGCCCAACAAAGCTCACCACTCCAATCCACTTAATTCTTCCAAGTCAAGTTTTGAAAGTCCAAAGAATCCATCATGCTACTTGGCAGCTTATTCCAAGTGTCTGTGGTTATCTGTGTAAAGAAAAACTTCCTAATGTTTGTGCAAAATTTACCCATTACCAGTTTCCAGCTGTGTCCCTGTGTTCTTCTTGAACTCATTTTAAAATCACAGTCTCGATCCACTGGACTAATTCTCTACAGTAATATTAATCACTTCAGTCATATCTCATCTTAATCTTCTTTTGCTTAAACTGTAAAGGCTCAGCTCTTTTAATCTTTCCTCATAATTCAACCCCCGTTGCCCTGGAATGAGCCAAGTCGCTCTTCTCTGGACCTTTTCTAGCAGTGCTATGTCCTTTTTGTAGCCTGGAGACCAAAACTGCACACAGAACTCCAGATGAGGCCTCACCAGTGTGGTATAAAGGTTGAGCATAACCTCCTTGGACTTGTACTCCACACATCAAGGCGCTATATAACCTGACATTTTGTTAGCCTTCTTAATGGTTTCTGAACACTGTCTGGAAGTTGATAGTGTTGTTTCCTAAGTCCTTCTCATAAGGTGTACTTTTAACTTTCAGACCTCCAATTGTAAATTCAAACCTTAGTTTTACTTCTTATTTACATTTAATAACATTGAATTTCCTCATCCACAACTCTGCCCAGGTCTGTATGCTGTCCAAGTCCTATTGTAATGATTTAATAGATTCCAGATTATCTGACAATCCACCTATCTTGGTTTCATCTACAAACCTAATCAGCTTGTTACTTATATTCCTATCTAAATCATTTATAAATCTTAAAAATGGCAGCAGCCCTAGCACACTGACCCCTGTGGAACACCACACTTAACATCACTCAATTCTGATGAGGTTCCTCGCACCATCACCCTCTGTTTCCTGTGTCTGAGCCAATTCTTCACACACTTACAAACAACACCCTAATCTCCTATTTCTTTTAGTTTGATGCGCAACCTATCATGTGGCACCTTATCTGAAAGTTCCACTCTGATCATATACTTTTATTGCTTCCTAATAGAATTCCATCATGTTAGGGGAAAAAAAGCCTTCCTTACTTATTCCTTCTATTATATTTTCTGTGATGCATGTTAAGCTTGCTGGCACTTGGATCTACCCAGTCACCTTTCTTTTAATATTTGCCATTTTTCAATCATTTGGAATGTCCACATTGCACAGTGACTTCCTAAAAATATCCATCAAGAGTCTACATATGTAGTCACTAACCTCCTTAAGCAGTCTGTGGTAAATATGATCTGGTCCTGGTGATTTGTTTGATTTCAGCCTATTTAATCTCAGCAGCTCTTCTCCCTCTACAATTTATGAATTCCTCAGTTCCTCCTTAGTAGTCCTTTTTACTGCTGAGTGGTTATCTGCTTCCTCACATGTGAAGACTTCAGGAAGCATCTGCATGGAGAGCATCTGCTATTTCAATGTCTGTATTTTTAAATTCCCCTTTTCTATTCCTGATGCACTTCAGCTCCTCCTTGACTGTTCTTTTACTACTAATTTTTTGTTGTCTCATAGGAAAAAAAAAAATCAGGAAGAGTAGAATTGTTTCGGTTAAGTAAAAGCCAACTCATTAAAAAATGTTTATGTAGTGTAGACAATTTTATAGATTAACATACTAATTTTACAGGGTCATAATAGCTGAAATGTTAACCCACCAACTTTTTTTTTGTTTGTTTTGTTAAATGAAATTTCATCTGCAGTCGTATTTGCCAGAAGGAATTTTAAGAAACCTTTTTATCCAGTGTGACACCAGTAGGGTGTGTACCAGCCACCCAACCTGCCACAGACAGACACAAGAGGCACACTTGTAAAAGCACAAGCTTTTTATTATTCTTCCCCACGTAAGAAACACCTTCCCCATTCCCCACAGTCACAACACAGTCCAAACAGCACAAGCGCAATTCTTTTTCTTTCTCTTTCCATTCTCCTCCACTCCACCTCGGCAAGCTTCGTCCACCTTCCACCCGACTCTGCTGCCCCGAGTAGTGGCTGCCGGCTCCTTTTATAGGTTACCTGGAAGTGCTCCAGATGCTCGATGACCTATTTCCGGTAGCACTTCCGGGTGTGAAGGAACAATCGCCCATACAGGCTCAGGAGCAGCTGTAGCACCCCCTGGCAGCAACTACGGATCACAACAGGGCTGCACCAAACTCCAACTCCCATGAAGCCCTGCTCCTGTTTATAGCACTCTGGGGGAGGTAACGCTCTGGCCACGCTTGATCCCCCAGTCCTTTCAGCTTGGAGGCATCCCCGGACGTCCACGACACCAGCTAGTTGTAATAGTTTGATTGAGTGTGTGGATTTCAAGGGTATGGAGTCATCCATATATTTATTTTTTTCTATACACTACCTTATCTTTGAGTCATATTGTTTATCAAATTAAAAGAAGTTTTGACCACATTCACATATCCTTTTTACCTTTACACTTTGTTTCCTGCCACTGTTATTGACATTCTTGAACACTGTTGCCCAAGTGTGAATTACTGTCTTTCTAGCACAGACAACTTGAAAGTAACCACTGAAAAAGTGGCATGCTTAGAATTACTGACATTGTTTCACTACATGTGATGGAGACAGTAATTGACAAATCTGTATAACTGCCTGTGCTCCTGTTATTTTAAGTACTTTAAATGCTGAAATAAGCTTACTTTAAATGTTGTTTTTCACACAACTTGGAATACAAAGTACACAACCAGTATGAATCTGACATGGGAAAAAGAAAATGTAATATGGCGCAAGTTATGAGTGATGAGCACAGCGCTAGAAGGTGGTTCACTCACGGCATTTGCACGGACAAGGCAGACTTGACAATGTATACAAAGGCAAGAAGAAACCGCCCGCTTACTTTGTTTGTGCTGCATGAAGATACTGACACACATCTAAGATTGTACTGTGCCGAATGTGGAAGGACTGCTACAATGTATTCATTAGTGAAGAATGGGTCTCTGTTTAAGGGGATAAAACGATATGACACGACTGCAGCTAAAATGTAATGCTGGTGCATGTACAGAATCGAATATGGTATGAAATTTGAAGGGAGATTTTTAGACTGTTTTTCTAAATGTTGCCCTCATAGGATACTGACAGGTTTGCTGCTGTATCAGACACTTTGTGCATACTGAGCTGTAGGCCAGGACAGAACACAACTGTTCAGCTTAATTTTAGCAGGGGAAATACTGAGTTGATGAGGAAAAATTTAGAAGGGAAAAACTAGGATGAGATTTTAAATATGAAGACAGTCGAACAGCAGTGGATCGTATCTGAAAGTGTTTTAAATCTCCTGTGATATTTATAAGGAGTAAGAAATTTAAAGATAAATCCACAATAGCTAAATAAAGAGATTAAAACAAAGCTGGAAAGAAGAAGAAAAACAAAAGACGAATAAGGTGTATAAGACAGATAACTCCATTACTAACCGTAAAATATTTTAGAGCATGAATGCAAGCATTAAAAAGAATATTCGCGAAACAAGAAGGCAGATCAAGGGAAATAATTGTAAAGTGCAAATGCATCTTTCTGCATTTTAGTAATAAAAAAATGAAACAAATAGCCAGGATCAGGTAACATTTATCCTCAAGTGTCTTAGGAATTTAGTGAGTGCATCTATAAACCCTTTATACATATTGCATTGGGGAAATTCCTAAAGAATGGAAGATAATGTTCTGTTATAAAAAACTAGCGACTGGGAGCCCGATCGAATCAGGCTACAAATTCTACATTTGTGAAATCCATACTTTCTCTGCAAAGAATTTTTTTTTTTTTAAGTCCTTGAAATGTTTTGTTATCATGGCACTGATTTGTGCTTTAAATAGACCTTTTCAGCCAATGTAATTAAGAGCTGCCTGTTTAAACGGGGCTGCAAGACGTGAACTCAGCTCTTCGGCGCACCTCATTTGATTTTTTCCGGCAAACAAATTTTCAAAACAAACCGTATTTTACGACTCTAATCAGATTCAGAGCAATAATTATGTTGCCGTGGTCATTTTAGATCGGAGATTGGCTAAAATTTAAACAATGACCATTGTCAATACTCGGCCGTCATTACTCAGTTTGCCAATAGATGTCAGAAGGACGGATGCCAAAACCGAACTGCCCAAAGATAGATTTCGATGTACCAAGCAAATGGTGATACGTTCTAAATTACTTACAGTTCCAGAGCTGTCGAAGGGTTTAAGTCGGTCGATGATGTTAGTCCTGGAAAGTACGCCCCACCAAACCAAAGTTTCAAAAACCAACCGAACTTACTGTTATCTGCTCGAACCAATACCGACTTACTATACTCGGCCCTCCAGCTGCGTCACTGAAGCATTCGAACATTCTTAGCCAATCATGCATTACTGCGTCCGTGTTTGCCAAGTTATGTTCTAACTACAGAGGCAGAGTCCCATTGCATGGTTCTAACTTGTATTGAGTCGAGGTATTGACACGAACACCATACATACGGATAGTATCAAATTATATATAAGGATGGGTGTTCAGAATGATTCAGGTCACTGTAGTCCAGTAAGTTTAACAAAACTGCTAGAAGAATGTCGCCTGGTATCCCAGGTCACCCAATTTAATACCCACTACTAGGTGGCAGTATTAGTGTGGTGTTGATTTTCTGGGTTGATGTGCTCATTAGTTCTGCAAGACGAAATTGTTCCAATATGAAGCTTTATTCTAATTTATTGAAAACAGTGCTGAAATTTTGTTTGAGATTTTAAAGAGTAGTCTGCAGACGTTCACTACGACTCAAATCCTTTAACTGATGTCCTCCCATCATTAAGCACATTTTTTTCTGTTTTATTTTTAAACCTTCTGTTTACAAGACCATCCATTTGTTTTAAAACAGTGATGAACATAAACACAAGCCATTCATTTTAATAATAATAATTGGATCGAGTAGGAGAGTATTACGTTAATAAATTCAAAGTCTACAGTGGCAAATGCCTTACTGTGTATGTTATTACACGTTCACTAAGCGGGATGCTGGATATTTTAGTTCTTAGATTTATGGAGGACTGTATTCATGAAGTCTATTTTTTTGTGTTATTAAATCATTTCACCTGTAAAAAGCTGCAGTTGGATGTTCAGTGAATCAGGATGCAAATCATTTGTGTCGAACATCTCAATAGAAAGCATTCAGGAGTAGAGCCCGGTGCTCATTTACTAATTCGCATGTCCCATTATTTGTATCTAATTATCTCAGGCTCCATAACCACAACACAATGCGGTGGCAGCAAACCCTCATGTAGCCGGCGAGCAGCCCTGCAAGTTACGTATCAACTTACCGGAGTACAATTATCAATACTGCACACTAATTGTTTTCAAAGTAAACTCATTTTATTGCATGCTTTATACATCTTTATGGTAGAATGCCTGTTTTTGTTGAATTATTTTGATTTGCTGCAACTGCACACATTGCACTCTTTTCCCCGAAAAGTGCCTTATTATGGTGCCTGCTCTCAGTGTTGCAATCTAAAATAAGATGTGCTGGATAGTCTCATTAAAAATCTGCTTGATTTTGTTTTACAGTGTAAATTTGCCTTAATATATCCCTTTATTCTACTAAGTTGTTGATTCATTATCACTTCTTACGTTAAAATAATTGGTGAAGCAAATCCACTGGCCTGCCATGTAGCACTTTTAAAGACGATACATGTAGGCCAAGTATTGAATACCGGAGGGCCTCCTCAAGCCTGTTGTCCTTTCACTCCACACTTGATATGAAGAGTGAGGATTTGCTGTAATGTGATTTCCTTGAACTGCCTGACTTGACATAAATTTTAACTGAGTTAGTGCTATAGTAAGAAATTGAAATGTCGCTTGACTTGAACTGGTGCAGTTATGAGGGAATTCAATTGTGTTCTTTTAACAGCAAGGAAGATGCAGTTGACATTAACTGTAACACCAAGATGGATGTGAAAGAGGAGACGTGTGAGGCTGACATAAAGACAATGGAGTTAATGGCTGTAAATATTAAGAAGGAGGACTGTGAATGGGAGCCTGTCCACCCTAACAAGGAGAGTCCCAGCATTAAGGAGAAGGATTATGAACTGGTAACTGTTGATATTAAAGAAGAGGCCAAGGAGACGTCTGTCAGCATTGAGCCGCACGGACAAAAAAGTATGGCGAGTACGGAGCTCAAGGTGACATCTGACAGAAAGGGGACTAAAGGAGAATCATCTGTTAGAACTCGGGGAGACCAGCCATCATCAGTACAGCAGTCTGGAAAAAGTAAGTGTGTGTGTGTGTGTGTGTGTGTGTGTGTGAAAGAGAAGTCTTGTGTGGTTTATGTGAAACTTTGCAGTGAGGTCTGATACTTTATGGTGAAAAGTGAGGAGACTGTTTCAAACACGTTTAAGAATGTGAGAATTTGAGTCTCCTATTAGACTGTCCAGCTTGTGATATTATTGTCTGGGTTTTAGGCGGGTGCATTGCTTTGTTTGTTAATGCTGGCCGTGGACTGGCCAGAATTATGTTCCCCTCCCCCCCTTCATTGTTCGCTGTTTTTTTTTTTTAATTTATTTATGCCTCTCTTTACTTTTCAACAGGTTGTATCTCTATTACCAGTAGTAAATGTGTGTAAGCACTAGGGATGGTCTGATCAGAATTTTTTTTTTTTTGATCTGATGCTGATCATTACTTTCATGTTACTAGAATTGACCAGTTCAGATTGGTTTTCCATTTATTTATTTCTTTACTGCTAAGCTCCTGCATAACCAGGCATGTAGAAACCTTATGTTATCTATTGAAGTGTTAATCTTGGTATTTTCACATGTGAACTGCAGACCAAATTATTACCTGGTAATTGTTTTATTAAGAAAATGACATTCTGCAGGCTTATCATTCAGTGATCATAACATATTAAAATAAATACAATTCCCATAAAATACATACTTTAACTAATAAAACATATGCACAACAAATTTACCCTTTATATATGCATATATAAAGTGCTTTTCAGAGGATGCGTCCTGTAGCTCCGTGTCCCCCATCTTGTATTTATTATTAATGTTCCTGTTTCCCACATGTAATTAAACTCCATTTTTCAAATGTCCATCCAGTTCAGAAGCTTGTCCAAAACTTTCTGAATTATTTTTGCTGCTACCTCGGTGTTTGTCTTTCTTCCAGTTTTATTTTTATCTGTGAATTTCACATACATACATACATACATACAGTTTAACTGTTCAAGTTCGGTCACATCGGATGGGGAGTGTTGGTGGTCTGCTATCTTCAAATCTTACCACAGATTTTCAGTGTGGTTAAGGTCTGGGCTCTGACTGGCCACACCTAGACAGTCACTTTTTTGTACTTCATGCACTATGTGATCAATTTTGCTGTGTGCTTCGGGTCATTGTCGTGTTGAAAGGTGAACATTCTGCCCATCTTCAACTTTCTGGCAGAGGGTAGCAGGTTTTCCTCAAGAATTTGATGGTGTTTTGCCCCATCCTTTTTTCCTTCTACCCTAACAAGAGCCCCAGGCCCCCCATAACAGGATGCTGCCCCTCCATGCTTTACTGTAGGTATGGTGTGTGAAAAGGATAAAGAGGAATATAGGCCAGTCAGTTAGTAAGACTGAGACAGGGTGAGAATAGCGAGTAAAGTAAAAGAGCAGGCAGGAGGCAGTCAGGTCGATGGTGGACTTCTTTTATTATATTGGAGGTGTCCAGTGGTCAGCGGCAGGGTACTGTTTATGTTGCGACATTCAGACAAAAAGCCAGTTGGCACTAGGAG
Organism: Polypterus senegalus; assembly: GCF_016835505.1. Classification (NCBI taxonomy): domain Eukaryota; kingdom Metazoa; phylum Chordata; class Cladistia; order Polypteriformes; family Polypteridae; genus Polypterus; species Polypterus senegalus. Next base: position 171,974,155 of record NC_053161.1, on the reverse strand, counting down.
ACTCTAGATGGTTAGAGTTTCAAGTCCGCATCCATACAACAACCGGTGATATATTTTCTTCTTTATAGATGCTGCTATATGAAGATGGCTTCAATGCTTCCAATTAAATCTCATTGTTTGAGGCATTATGTGTGAAACCAGCACCAGGGTATGATGGAGACTAATTGTGGCACAAAGCATATCGCCTGACATGAGGCTCGTTAAAGCATTGTAATAACATTCAAATCATTTTTTTTTTTAATTTTTGATTTTTAAAATCAAAAGTTATTTTCCATTTGCTTTAATGACATGGTCTTAATGTTAAACAATTGATAGGGATTTCGGGTAAATGGGACAGAATCAGATGCAAAATTATATTTTTAGATCACCATAGAAGCTTTTAGAAAAACTACTCTAAGTACTCTTGTGGATCAAAGTGCAGAGTTGCACGGCAGAAAAAAAAAACTATGTTCTGAAAGGGTCTGGGTGTAATTTTTCATAAGCATATTCAAATAGTGACATTCACTCTGGCAACCCTATGATATACCGGGTTAAAACTGTAGCTATGCTAACATTCTTGGACTACAATGGGAATGGAGTTTATACAAAATTAGGGCACAGCACAAACGACTGACAGGTCACATAATCACCCCCACTGACTTATAACCTGGGCAGATGAGTGAAGAGTGTGCAGTGTCTTGGACAGGGGAAAAAAAGAGCTGCTGTTATATTTGGTGTGGAAAGTGAGGTGTCATATGAAAGGAGAAAGGTCGGTACAGCTCAAGAAATGCATACTTAGCAAGAGTGCAGTGGCTATGAGCTTAGGTGTTGCTTTGCTAGAAGGAAATAAGGAAGCGAAGAAGTAGTAGAAAAAGTGGTGTCCTCGGATCCAATACAGCTAGTAGCATGACTGAGTCCATCCCAAACACCTCCATAAACAATTGAAAATTGCACTGCAAACAATATGCTTTATCTTGGGTTTCTATATCTCTCCGTATCCATTACATAAACTCTAGCTCTTTAGTCCAAGCTTTTTGAAAACAGCAGACCAGCAATGCTGAATTTTCTGTGGTTGATTGTCTTTCTTTTACATCTCACTGTGCTGTCATAAATCGATTTCTTATATTGTAAGCAGTAAGCACACACATTTGCATCATGGCCGTTGGTGGGTTGTAAGACTACCAATAAGAAGCTGCAAGGTCAATTATCAAATAAATATATTTAATTAAACCAACCTGTAATGTTCTGTGTGAAATTCTGGGTTTTTAATGTATTGTATTGTGTTATGCCTCTCAGGCTCTCTGCTTTTAACTTTGCCCTTAATTAAATTTAATGTATTGGTCTAATGGGCACACCAGGATCGATTTACAAGCTGTGCCCTTTAAATAGGGGAAGGATCCATGTTTCTAGATTGCAGATGCTTCCCCTGAGATGTGTTTGAGAAGTTGCATTCTTTGGTAGATGACTCTTTTAATACCCTTTTCAGAGCCTGTAATTATATAGTGTTTTAAGATGTAAATTGTATGTATTTATTTTATGTATATTATCCCGAAACATGTCAGGCTGATGGACAACAAAATTAATTCAGTATTAGAAGTTTTAATTCTGGACACTATGGTTACTTCATCCCTTTGGATTGTTTCATTTATAAATATGGGGGTTCATGCCTGATCTGGTATATGTTTTTATGACATGTTTAAATTGTTGGAAGCCTTTGTGCTCAACTTGTAATTTTATATAAAATATCTTTGAATGTTGTAAACTTTAATATGTAATACAGGCTGGGTTAATTAAATATATTTATTTGATAATTGACCTTGCCACTTCTGATTGGTAGTCTGACAGAACGTATGTAGCTGGATTTATATATTTTGGTGGTTTTGTATTATCATGTGTGGATTCTTTCCAAATTTAATTTACAGGCACATACAAGAGGAATAACCAGCTCTATCCATGCATTACATGGCAATTGATTTATAGTGTTGCTGTCTTTAATGGATTTTTTTTTTTTTTTGGCCAGTCAGATGTATTTACGGAATTAGAACGAAGCTTCACTTTTACATATTGTCTGAAAATGTATGGATTGTTTGCAACACTACCCTCCATTATTTCTTCTTCTTCTTCTTCTCCTCCTCCTCCTCCTCCTCCTCCCATTAGGGGTTGCCACGGTGGATCATCTTCTTCCATATCTTCCTGTCCTCTTCATCTTGTTCTGTTACACCCATCACCTTCATGTCCTCTCTCACCAAATCCATAAACCTTCTCTTAGGCCTTCCTCTTTTCTTTTTCCTGGCAGCTCTATCCTTAGCATCCTTCTCCCAATATACTCACCATCTCTCCTCTGCACATGTCCAAACCAACGTAATCTCGCCTCTCTGACTTTGTCTCTGAACCGTCCAACCTGAGCTAACCCTCTAATGTCCTCACTTCTAATCCTGCCCATCCTCGTCACATCCAATGCAAATCTTATCATCTTTAACTCTGCCACCTCCAGATTTGTCTCCTGCTTTCTGGTCAGTGCCACTGTCTAGAACCCATATAACATAGCTGGTCTCACTACCGTCCTGTAGACCTTCCCTTTCACTCTTGCTGATACCCGTCTATCACAAATAATAATTATAATTCTTTGCATTTATATATAGCGCTTTTCTCACTATCACTCCTGACTCTCTTATCCACCCACTCCACCCTGCCTGCACTCTCTTTTTCACTGCTCTTCCACAATCCCCATTACTCTGTACTGTCTTCCAAAATTATTTACATATGCATTCACGTCTGCAGACTTTAAACTGGGACCACACACAACTGATGAAAAACACAAAAGCAAACACTTAAATAAATGTCATAAACACAAAAACTGTACACATTAATAATGATCTTTCTAATATATAAAACTTAAAATCTGTGTGTGCGCATGTGTGCGTGCGTATATATGTTGTGGAAACCAGGGTGCACGCCACTCCCCAAACCCCGACACAGTTTTGCCACACAACACCTTTATTCACGGCAGGGGTGGCGCTCATCACCCAACTCCAACCCCCCAATACACAGCACAGTTCCCAAGCACCAAAGCATACAAGTCCCTTTCTTCTTTCTTTCTTTCTTTCTTCTTCTCCATCCACCTTCACTTCTCCTGGCAAGCTTTGTCCTCTTCTACCCGACTCTGGCTCCTTGAATGGAGTGAGGCGGCTCCTTTTAAGCAGGTCCTGGGAGTGCTTCAGGTGGTTCATCAGCATTACCTGGAATCACTCCCAGGTGTGGAGGAAGTCCACTGTAGAGCTCTGCAGCTCCCCCTGGCGGCCCCCACGGATCCCAACAGGGCTGTGCCAAACTCCATCTCCCAGTGTGCCCTGTGGGAATCCAAGTGCCGACGGTTAGCCAGGAGGGCTGCCCTTTAGCGTCCTGAGTATGGTAATGCCCTGCCAATACTCTCTCTGCCCGTCACAATGTTCAATCTCATCAGTAATTATGGCACTTAAAACCTTTCTTCTTTTAATTTTCTACTAATAATTCTATTATTATTTCTATAATAATTCTATTAGTATTTTTCTCACTACTCAAGGTGCTGTAGTGAGTGTGGAGCCACTTTAACCACCACTAATATGTAGCATCCACCTGAATAATGCGACGGAAGACATTTATTTCACCAGTATGCTCACCACACATGAGCTATTAGGTGGTGAAGTGGTTACACCCTGTTCTTTATGAATGATGTTCAGGGATCTTTCATGACCACAGAGAATCAGAATCAACATTTTATGTCTCATCTGAAGGACGGTGCTATGTTTGCAGCACAGTGTCCTCATCACTGCACTGGGGCATTGGGGTCCACAATCTGACTTCAGGGTAAGAACTGCACAGTTGCACAGCTATTCGGCAGCTGTAGTCAGGGTATGCTGGACTAAAGTAGTGAGTCTTCAACCTCAGACTGAAGGGGGCACTTCTAATATTAGCAGGCAGATCATTCCAGAACTTTGGAGCACTGGAATTAAAAGCTCAACCTCCACTGTTATTTTATTAATCCTTGGAATCTTAAGTAGGTCCACATCTTGAGATCTTAATGTGCGCTCAGGTTTGTAAGTCATAAGTACAGGTAAGCTAGACCTTGGTCATTTGTGGCTTTATATGTTAAAAGTAGGATTATGAAATCAACCCTAAACTTAAGTAGAAGCCAGTGAAAGGACTTTTGAACTGGTGCTATGTGTTCATAATTTCCAGTTTATGCAATAATTGTGACATCAGCATTTTGAAAACAGTGCAAGCTGCATAAGAAGCGATTTCAACAGCCAATGAACACTGCATTGTAGTAGTCAGCTGTACCAGAAATAAATGCATAAATAAATCTCCTCCATGCGTTTGAGACCTTCTTACAGTGGCACGTATGGATGTGCCATCCTGGAGGAGGTGGACTACCTGTGCAACCTAAATCATCTGTAGGTACTGCGTCATGCTACTTGTAGTGACAAGGACATTAGCAAAATGCAAAACTAAAGAAGATGCAGCCAGGTAGGATAAGGAGAGAGCAATTGTGTGTGTCCATCATTCCCTTTTTGGGGGTTTTCTTGCTGTTGCCTCCCCTGTGCACTTGTTCTCACTTTCATTTGCACCAAAGCGGTGAAGTTGATCCACAATCGCTTATGCTTCCTAACTTGACAGACTGATATCCCGGAAGATTCATTGTCTGGGATGATTAAGTGTTCCCTTCACCTTTTTGAGCAGTAAATCTGTTTTGCAGTCAAGTGGTTTTAATCTAAATTTAGAGTAATATCAGGACACATTCTGATTATTAAAGCTGCATTTCGCATGCTTGACATGGCACTCTCTTTTCAATATTGTGATAACTAAAAATGATCACTTTTTTATCTCTATTAATCAAATAAAATAAGAACAAAATTTTCAATAGTATTAACTCTTTCGAGGCATATGTCGACTTATAATGACGATCAGCTGATGCTGGTGCTTTTGTTTTTGATCTCCAAATGCCTCACATCAAAATCTCAGTGCGATACGTCCAAGTCCAATTTAGCAATAATATGCAACACTTTATCTATGGAGTATTTTACTTTGCACATTTGCTTCGTGCTCTTGTCAGACCCGCCTTTAGCTCCACCAGCTGGCACCTGCACGAACACAGATGAAAAAATATTCAGCCCTCAAAGAGTTAATCGAACTATGATGATGCAGTTCTGTAATTTAGTTTTAGGATACGTTTAGTATTTTTCAAGTTAAAGTTATTACTTCACATTCATGGTATAGTGTATAATTAGCTTGCCACACGAATTGCATTGTTAAGTGAAGCATTTTTTATACATTTTAAAACATAACTGTCCTAATTTTGAATTTTTTGATACAGATGAAGAGTACTGGTGTCCCAATGTGAAAGCAAGTTTTTAAAAGACTAGGCTTATCCTTTACCAAAATGTGACCAATAATCTTGTCTCTCTTTTTTAGCATGTGATCTATTTAGTTTACTGTTTCACTTTCTCCATTTCAGTGATTATCCCCATGTGGTGAGTGGCTGTACAGAAGGTGAAGTTAACAAGCTATAACCGAAGTATTCTGATGTCTTATGGTTTTAAAAGGTTGTCCAGAATTGCAACCACCATTTACAGACTTTAATGTTGTGACTCAATATCAGTAATAAGACAGTGGATTGAAAAACAACACTCTTCTGCTTTTATTTTTAACTACAGGAAACAAACTTCACTGCTGTTCTGAATGTGGCAAACAATTCTCGCTTATGAGCAATCTCCAGAACCACAAAAACATTCACAGAGTAGAAAAGTCACTTTGTTGTTCTGTATGTGGTGAACAATTCTCTCAAAGGAGTGGTCTACAGAGACACATCAGAATTCACACTGGAGAGAAGCCACATTCCTGTTCTGAATGTGGCAAACAGTTCTCACAAATTAGCAATCTCCAGACCCATAAAAGGATTCACACAGGTGAAAAGCCATATTGCTGTTCTGAATGTGGCAAACAATTCTCTCACAGGAGCCATCTTCAGAGCCACACAAGAATTCACACAGGAGAGAAGTTGTATTTTTGTAATCACTGTGGGAAAGAATTCTATCACAGGAGTAATCTTCAGCGACACATCAGAATTCACACTGGAGAGAAGCCATATTACTGTAATGAATGTGGCAAACTATTCTGTCACAAAAGTACTCTTCAGAAACACAGCAGGATTCACACTGGAGAGAAGAAGTGACTTACTACAGGGACAACTTTCCTGCTCCCAAAATCTTTTACAATGAAGTCTACCATGTGAAAGTACTTATCAACACTTGAGTAGTAATTAGGGTGATTTTTTTTTTTTTACTTCTTTCTCCCTCCTTTCTGCTTCTTCACCTTTCAAATTTACTCCTTCAGTGCTCTAATGCTGAGAGAAGTAGTGGCTTACTACAGGGACAACGTTCCTCCTCCCAAAGCCCAAACAAACACATTTTCCAAAGAAATTGTGGTCCAATAGCTTGCCTCTCCACCATCTACAAACTATGCACAGCAATAGACGCAGAGTGAAATTAATGAAGTATACCATCTTGATGCCAAAAAAAAACAAAAAGGAAACAAAAGAAAGTTGTATGGAACTCAAGACCAGCTACTATTAGACAAAGTGATCAAGAAATGCTGTAAAAGCCAGAAACCATACAATGGCATGGGCTGATTACTAAAATGCAATGACCGTGTGACTCACTCTTACATCCTGAAATGTCCACAGCTATACAAAATCCACCCCTTTCTAGTAAGTTTTATCATAACCACCATGCCTCACTGGCAAATAGCCCTGCAACTTTACCATGACAAAGGACAGATCACTATGCCACACATAAAAATAACGAGTGTCTTTTTAAGCATTAAACTTTGTCACCCCTACTGTTCTGCCCAGTATTAAACCAATTAAGCACTGTCCTAAATAACCTCGGCCTTGGATTTATTATCAGCTGTTGCAATGAACCAGAACCTCACACAGTCACTCACCTCTAATTTATTGATAATTTGAAATTGTTCAGCTCCTGCAGCTACACTTAGCAAAAATGTTTTCAGATGACATCAGAATGGCATTTCAGCTTGACAAATCTGCCAAAGCAGTCCTCATTAATGGAACACTAATCTCCACTAAAAATGTCAACCTCAGTCATTAGTGTGCTATTAAAAATGTAAACCCAGACAAAACATACAAATACCTGGGCATTTATGAAATGGCAGACCTAAACTATAAGACACTAAGGCAGCTTGTGATCAAGGAATAGATCAGCAGAACAAAATGAACCCCTAGGAACTTCCTCACAACACGTAACAAATGACAAACTGCAAATCATTCTGCAATCTTGGTACTGTTCTGCAGTTTTGGTATAATCAACTGGCCACCAAATGAACTTCATAAACTGGACGTCAAAACATGAAAACTGATGCATGCATACCAACTTATATGCAAAATGCAGTGAAGCACAAGAGTCTATATCCCATGATTAGAAGGAGGTATGGGCCTAACTGAAGTGGACTGCACTTCTAGATCAGCAATAATTGTACTACAGACTTGCCTGATGAACGTAAAGGATCCAAAATGTACAAAAAGTATTTAATCATGAAGCTCAAAACAACATTCACAATCAGTTTGCTCAGCTGTTCCATACAAATGAGGAAATGACAGAAACCCCCCTGCCTTGTGCAGCGATGGACAGTACAATATGCTAGGAAGCAGAAGAGAAAATTATAAATATTAAAATTGTGAATACCACAAGTATAGTGGTAAGCTTGCTGCTCTCCACCAACGTCCTGTGTGTATCCTGAACCTACTCCTGCATGGTTCATAAGGAGTAAACTACAACCAAAAGATGAATGCCTAATCATGGCTGCAAAAGACAGAGGCTTGCACAGGAAGTGGTTCAGGACATCAATAGAGGAAAAAATCTGCATTACCATTAAGTGTCACTTCTCCCAAACACGACAAGAAACTGCCACCCATTTTCTTGCTAGTTATGAAGCACTGATGGCTGAAGGATTACTGTATATACAAAGTGGCCAGGCTCATTCACTGGAGAATCTGTAAGAAGTGCAACTCACTAGCACCAGAAGGATGCTGGGACCAATATACAGACCACATAATGGAAAATGAGGAGGTATTACTCCCTTGGGACACACCATGCCAGAAAACCAGATATAGTCATTGAAGAAAAACAGCGTAAGAAAGCCCGGATAACAGAGGTATCAGTTCCAAGTGATTACTCAATTCTGAGAATGAAAATAACAAAAATAACAAAATATCTTCAAATGTGGAACAAAAAAAAAAAAAATCAGAAATCATGCCCTTGTTCTGGGATCAACAGGACTAATACAGTGAAGCTTTCAGGCCCATCTTCACCATTACTCCATCTGAATTTCAAACAGCAGTGTTATTGGCATTAATGCAGGTGCTACACCAAACTCTTGCTGTGAACTTAAGGGGATAAAGAAATAAAGCAGAACAACCAACCGCACCATCTTGACTAAAGAGTGAGGTTCAGTCATGTTTTAATAGTGATCACACCAAGAAAACTTTGAGAAGTTAACCCACAGAAGTATTGTTGTAATGAATATTGTACGCTGTCAAGAAGCTGGACACCAAAACAGGAAAACTGCTTCCATCACATCAAGTATTATAGTAGAAATTGTGTATTCCAAGACTTTACATCCTTTAAGGTAGGTACATTGGCAACTCCAGATTGTCCCGGTGTGAGTCTGGATGGGCACGTGAGGGGTCAATGTGATAAACTTCCACCTGGTAACCCACAATCAAGGTTGGAAGATTTTTCACCCTAAATGATTCAATCACTGATTAGTAAATTAGCAGATTTCAAAAAATGATTGTTTTTAAGAATCTGCTTTTCTACGCTTTCAGTAATTTAGTTGCAGTCTAAAGTATTGCTGTATTTGAGGAATCACTGTTAAGCTAAAGTTTAAACGTTGTTGTTTAATATGTTTGAAGAAAAAAAGACAATTGATCTTGTGGATGTTTATTTAAATAAAGATTGAGCGTGAAGAGGATCAGAGACTGCTTCCGGAGATCAGTGGTCAGCGGACTGCTGCATGGAAGAGATGTTCAGTTGTTAAAAAAAGGCAATTGTGAACAAGAAAAAAGCATCATGGTGGAATTGGGAAACATAATGTGTTAGCTGATTTTGGAGACGTCACTGGTATGTTAAAAAAAAATCCCCCTTTTTAATGTGTTTCTGACTAGTGATGGCTGTTATTTATGTAAAAGATTAAGTTAATGTGCAATATCGTGCAAACGTGTTTATTTTTAGTAACTAGTGCATGTTTGAAATAATAAAGGAGTGTATGTGTATACAAAATTGTTATAATATGAATGAAAATATGAGTTTTCTTGCATTTTCTTTGTTTATTTAAGGTTATCAACCTACTCCTAACCCTACTCCTGTTCCTGTTGTTACTATCGCTCCTGCAACCAGTTTATTATTAAACAGCATCAAGGAACAAAAAGGAAGAGATGTTCCATGTGTCCTCTTTAATCAACTAAAGGCCTTTTTCAAGTTTGGGTAGACATTGATGTAGTAAACCTAAATAACTTGACAGTCATTTTGCCGACAAGCATCCTGTAAACAGACAGCTGACAGTCATACTTTAGGAGAGAGTGAAGATAGGACTATTGGCTTTTAGATTAAAGAAAGTGGAGAAAGAAACTGAGAAATGGGAATCTAAGGAGTGAACCAGTGCCTGGTGAGGAGTGGCAGAAGCAGACGTATATGATGTCCAGCTGATTTTGGTGTGGAAGAAAAGAGAAGCATATCTTTGACAGAAATTAAGAGAGAAGCTGCTTTAATGAGTTCAGACCTTTTCATTTAAAGAGACCCTTTGTCAGAGTGTGGATTGTGCCCAAGCTTGTGTTTAGTGTAACGGATCATATTTTAAAGGATTAAAAAGAAGTAGATAAGGAAGAATTTGCTCTTGCTGTTTAGTAAATAATAGGCTTTAACCTAAGAGGCAATTTTTGTTTTGCTTGTAAACATGTTAAGAATATTTATCTTGTATATTTTTGAAAAACATGTAAAGGATGTTTCTTTAAAGTTTCAAGCAAACTAAAACACCAAACCAAATCAGTTACATTCTCTGAAACCCTTTTAGCACCAGGGAAAAATCACACAAGAATAGAACTTCATACTCAGTCATCATGCAGTGATGAAGGCCTTGTGAAAGGTGGTCTTATTTTTCTCAGCCATTGGAATGTCTTCTGCTCTAAAAAAATATCCTTTCCAAACAAGATGGACTACATCTACAAGAGAAAGGAACCAATGTTGTAGGAGATGGAATATTCAGGGAAGTCTACAAGTATATACATAGATTCTGTAGGGTGTAGAGAAACTAAGGTTGACACACACACACACACACACAAACACACGAAAAGCCATCCCTACCTAAAACAAAAACATGAATACTTTGGAAAGTGATAGAAAATGAATGAACAAGAAACTACAGTATTGACCTGGAACTCTGATGTTGTTGGAATTACAGGGATGTGGCTACTTGAGAGTGATGGAGAGGAATACGATATTAGTTGCTACACAAGCTTCAGGGGAGACCAAGAAGAATGTAAAATTTTACATGATTAACCCTTAAACCGCCACAACCGGCTATAGTCTGTTCCCAATGCAATTTGCCTGCATGCCGCAGCCAAGTATCTTCAGCGGCATACATTCGTTGAACGCCACAACCAGCTATAGTCGGTTCCCAGTGCAATGTGCCAGCACACTGGAGCTGATCAGCGAGTGCCATACAAAAAGTATTTGGTGTCCGGGGGTGCATTAACCACCCAAGTATGTGGCAATTTAAGGGTTGATAATCAATAAGACACCCACCCCAGGATGACAAATTAATGCAGATAATGGGGTGTAGGGCCTCTGTTTCACGTTCTGGTCAGTACAGCAGAAATATGAAGAGATCTGTAAAATTTATGAAGAATACTCAAAAATTGGTGGAAGTCTACGTTAACACTTTCTCTGTTGTGGTTTGAAAAGTGTCTGAGACCTTGCTTTCGCAAATAACCCAGACACACTTGTTGAAATAAACAAAATAAATACAATTTATTTATAAGGATAGTAGAAGACGGATATATGGTGTCACACATTTCACATAGAGCCAAAGCAAGGTTTGGGGCAGCCACCCGTATATTATTTTCCTGGCTGCAAATTGCAAATAAAGGAGAGCACTGATGTGCACAAACTGGAGTCCAAAACAGAACTAAGGGACTATGGAAAAGGTGGGGGTTTTTAATGGTCAGGGTAGGAAGTAACTTCAAAGGGGCCGGGATCGGAAAGGTCTTCAGCCATAGGCTCGTGAGAACAAGGGGGCCGGAGCCGGCAAGGCCTTCCTCTATACAGTGTGGTCCAGATCTAATTATGCAGATCCAGATTGTCTGGATGACTTTGATTTATGCGGGGATGATTCCAGTTCAGCGCAAAGAAGATTCTTCATGTCGTCAGTTCACACACTTCTCGATGGTCCGGGACTTTTCGGGTGATTTTCTATGTAATAAACTTAATAAGTTGTAGTGTAATGAAAATTGCATAATTAGATCTGGACCACCCTATAGGTCAGGATCCGGAAGTGATGTCAACTGGGCCAGGTGGAACTTCCTGTGAATGGTCTGCAGGAAAGCAAGAAAAAGAGTTGGTGCACTCTGCCACATCCCGGTCAGATTCAGAATTGCCTTACTCAAGCCTTTTAGCTGCCTCCCATGTGCACGTGTCTGACAATGGAAATATGCAAATCAGTATATACTAAATGTATATAGATATTTACAGTTGAAGTCAGACGTTTCCATTCACTTAGGATGAATTCTTCAAAACTCACTTTATAACCCCTCCACGGATTTTATACTAACAAACAGTAAATTTGGCATAGTGTTTAAGACATCGACTTTGTGCCGGGCAAAAGTAATTTTTTTCAACAATGTTCACAAAGCTCTGAAGATTTCACTTTTTGTTGACTATATCACTATTCCAGTGGGTCACAAGTTTACATACGCTGTTAATATTTGGTAGCATTGCCTTTAAATTGTTTAACTTGAGCCAAATGTTTTGCGTCACCTTCCACAAGCTTCTTGCAATCAGTTCCTCAATTTAAGGCCCATTCCTTCAGACTGAACTTTTGTAACTAGGACAGAGATGTAGGCCTCCTTGCTCACACACGCTTTCTCAGTTCTGCCCACAAATTTTCAATTGGATTGAGGTCAGGGCTTTATGATGGCCACTCCAGTCCCTTGACCTTGTTGTCCTTAAAGCCATTTTACCACAACTTTGTAGGTCTGCTTGGGGTTATTGTCTATTTGGAAGACCTCTTTGTAACTGAGCTAAAACTACCTTGCTGAGCTCTTGAAATGCTGCTGCCATATATCTACATTATTTTCCTTCTTCATGATGCCCTCTATTTTGTGAAGTGCACCGGTCTATCCTGCAGCAAAGCACCCTGACAACATGATGCTCCCACCCCATGCTTAATGGTTGGGATGGTGTTCTATGACTTTCAAGCCTTACCTTTTATCCTCAGCAATGATCATTATTGCCAAACAGTTTGATCTTGGATTCATCAGACCAGAGGACATTTCTCCAAAAAGTAAGATCTTTGTCCCCATGCACCATTACACGCTGCAGTCTGGCATTTTTTAGCAGCTTTGAAGCAGTGACTACTTCCTTGCTGAGGTGCCTTTCAGGTGATGTCCATTAACTACTTGTTTTAAGGTGGATGTCGATACTTGTCTACCTGTTTCCACCAGCACATTCACAAGGTCCTTTACTGTTGTTCTGGAATTGATTTGCACTTTTTGTGCCAAAGTACGTTCTCCTCTAGAAGACAGAATGTGTCTCCTTCCCAAGCGGTATGATGGCTGGGTGGTCCCATGGTGTTTATACTTACATATTATTGCTTGTGAAGATGAAAGTGGAATCCACATGTTTTTTCTCTGAGGTCTTGGCTGATTTCTTTTGATTTTCCCATTATGTCAAACAAAAAGGGAGTAGGTTTAATGGTAGGCCTTGACATACATCCACATATTGACTCCAGTAAGGCTAATTGGCTATCAAAAGCTAATTTTATAATTGCCTAAAGGCTTGGCAGCATTTTTTGGGAATTTACCAAACCGTTTAAAGGCACAGTTAACAAAGTGAATGTAAACTTGTGACACAATGGAATTGTGATATGGTCAATAAAAAGTGAAATAATCTGTCTGTGAAAATTGTCCTACACAAATTAGATGTCTTACACAAGTCAAGTCAAGTTGGGGAGCATGCACTGGTACAGCACGTTGCCGCACCCACTACATGACGAAACAACTGGTTGGCAACCCCTCAGGCAGACACGCGGTCCAGTCCCACCCTCTGGAAATGACCCTCTATCTGCCACAGCCAGGTGTGTTACGTGGGCAACCCCTTGGCCTGGTCCAGCCACTTGGGTCCCCAACAATGAGGATCTTATGAGCTGGATCACCCTTGAGGAAACACGCCACATGGCCATAGTGCTGTAACTCACGCTCCCTCAATATTCAGGACATGTGCCTCATTTAAGACCCCATGAGCAACACAAAGTCAAACCAAAGGTACCCAAGGATTATTCGAAGAGACACAGTACCAAAGGAGTCCAGTCTTCGTCTCAGGTCACTGGATAGCATCCATGTCTCGCAACCATATAGCTAGACATGAAGCTCCAGGACTCTAAAGACTTGGACCTTAGTCCTTTTGCATAGATATCAGGAGCACCATGCATCCCTTTCCGTGACCTCAAGAAATGCTCTCCCACCCATGCTCTCCCAATCCGTCTACTGACTTCATAGGAAGAGTCACCAGAGACATGAATGTCACTGCTAAGGTAAGTAAACCTCTCAACAAGGTCAACACTCTCTCTGCAGACAGACACACTGCTGATAGTCATGCCTAAGAGGTCATTATAAGCCTGGATGTTGGTTTTTATCCAGGACAGTATGCCGAATATATACTTTATCATATAAAATCTGTGGAGGGATTATAAAGTGAGTTTTAACACATTTGGTACATTTTGAATGAATAATAAACACATTGCACACATGGAAACAATGACCACAGATGTAAAAAAAGCACAATAAGTAGGTAATGTAGATGTGTACCATATAAAGTTTACTTAAAGAAAATAATCACAGATTTAACAGAATATGAAGTCGGCAAATCATTTATTAAATATTAAAAAAATTGGTACTTGTGTACTAAACGGACGGACGGAGCCCAACACTAGAATGGGTAGGGGGAAAATTTCTATATATTTTTTTTTCATCCCAATAAATATGTTATTAATTCGTGAAAACAATTGTATATATGTATTTCTATGATATTCCAATTTCTTTTTATCCCAATAAATATGTTATGAATTTGTCATGCCATCCGTCTGTTTAGTACACAAGTACCAAAAAATCACACAGCCTCTGATATTCAGTTCTTTGAATTGGTTACTCCAAAGCACTGCCCATAGTGCCCTAAAGAACACTTTGTTCTTCTTGCAGTTTCCTCCCTACAGTATGTTGTTCAGATAGGTGGTTTAAATCGAGCACTTTGTTAGTGGAAAGGTGGTAATGTAAGTCTGTGTTGTTTTCAGCAAGAAAACAAAGAAGTTCCAAATAATTGCCTCTATTTCTGGATCCTGTGTTTTTGTCGTGTCCCCGAAATAAGAGTTCCCATTTACCCAAAAATATGACACATCCTATCAGTCTTATCAATATCTCCCTATTTTTCTTCGCATATTCATTGTGGAGGTCCGTTTCCCTGAACACTTGTTTGTTGATCTGTAGATCCACTTGGGTTTCCCCAAATGTTTGCAAAAGCACCCTTTCTTGTAAATATCCGTCTGTGCTCTGATGTCTCGCTACTGCCTTGGCTAGACAACTCAAGTTTGCAAGTTCAGTATGGCTCCAGTCACCAAGTCGATCTGTTGCAAATAGCTGCCATTCCCAGCAATATAATTTTCAGTGCTCCTCGGGAGCTGCAAGCCCCTTACCGCTCGTCACTATCCGATCTGCGGACAACCTGAGCCACGCGCCCATGTACATGCATGCACAGAGCTTTACTATTACAACCATAGACATAGAATTACTAGACGCCGCATGACCAGCAGCATCGTATGTCAACGTTGCTGCCATATTGCGAGTGGCACTGCTGTGGAGTGAAGTAATGAATAAAGATGCCTCACGCATGTGCTGCTTGGGATTCTACAAACCGCTGTACACTCCAAACCAGATCCCGGGGGATTACATTTCATAGGTAAGGCTGTTATATTTGGCCATCAGAAAATCCCGTTTTACAATTATCCCTCGCTATATCACGCTTCGACTTTCGTGGCTTCACTCCATCGTGGATTTTAAATGTAAGCATATCTAAATATATATCACAGATTTTTTGCTGGTTTGCGGATTTCTGCGGACAATGGGTCTTTTAATTTATGGTACATGCTTCCTCAGTTTGTATGCCTAGTTGATTTCATACATGGGACACTATTGGCGGATGGCTGAGAAGCTACCCAATCAGAGCACGTATTAGGTATTAAATAAAACTCCTCAATGATATATGATATGCTTCCTGCGTGGTGCTTCGCACATTTAAAAGCTCTAACAGCCCGTATTGATTTTTGATTGTTTACTTTTCTCTCTCTCTCTAAAATTCCACGCACTCCTTTGAAGATAAGATATGTTTGCATTCTTTTAATTGTGAGAAAGAACTGTCATCTCTGTCTTGTCATGGAGCACAGTTTAAACTTTTGACTAAGGGGTGTTACTTCATGTCTAGAGGGCTCTAATAATGTTATAAAACGTATTTAGAAGGTCGTAAACAGGTATTCAATGCTCTAACTGCGAAAATATTAGATTTATAAATAAAGAATCCTACTTCGTGGGAATTCATTTATCTGTCTGGAGCGGATTAACCATAATAAACTAGGGTTTACTGTATAACTATGCGGAGAATATTCATAAAACAGTGTGGGAGAGTTTCTAAGGGCTGTAAAAGGCGCTATATAGCGCCCGACCCGGCACAGACTTACGCAGAGGCACGTGTAAAACAAACAGGCTTTTATTAAAGAGTTTGACAAATTACATCATTAAACCAAGTTTCATAAGAAGCAGTGGTGGAGCCACATTATCTTGATCCACCAAGCGAGGTCTGGTGATGCTTTTTTGTCACTAGCTGGCCGTTCCTTCTGAACCCAATGTCAGTTCTTAGCTCTACTGTCCCACTCACACGTGGGAATTTTGCCTGCCTGGACACAAAGAACTTCCAGGTCCCTATGTATGAACCACCGTAGCTCTATATGCAGCTGTAGTTCATTTTCTTATAAAGATTTTCAAATTTCTCGTTGGTTTCTTTCAAATACACAGAATGAGCAACAAGTAATGGTGTCCTATTTCTTACTTTCAGAATGCACACTATTTTACAGCACTTGTAGCACATACAGGTGTGGCTGAGTCAGTTTTATTTATGTGAACATTCTCAAAACTATGGACTTTTTAATACTGAAATGCTACTGTTTAATATATTGTGAATTTTGTTTAATATGAATGCAATCAGTGTATCTTTTGTATAATAGTTCCTGTTCGCCTGTTGTAGCAGTGGGGGCTTTAATTAATGAAACACCCATAGGGAGCACATGTAGTGTAAAAGCAGACTCCCGGCAAAAGCTGGATGACGATGTTACAGGTAAGATGCTTCTCAATGCTCTCTGTCTCTCGTGTAAGCTAGCAAGTTTTAAAATGGTGTTATCCTGTCTCAATCTGCATGGAAACATCACGTCACATAGCTGTTGATGTATCACAAGGTTCTGCCATCACTTTTGGTTGGCAGAAATGAACTTTAGAAGTGTTTAATTTTAGCACATTGTTTGGCTTGCTACTGGAGACTGAGAGAGCGCCTGTCACTGTGTGTGTCGACTGTGCCTCTTACTGCTTGTCTTATAGGTATGTTACAACGTTAATTATACTTTGTTCTCCATTGTTATGGTTAATATGCATTTGTTAAATTTGTATGGTTTTGAGAAGGTTAATTTGGATAACAAAAAGTATTTATTTTCATGGAAACATGCACTTTGGTTAGAGGGAGATATTTTGCACTTGTTTTGATCAGGATTTGATTTTTGTTGAAATGTATTTGTTTCATTTGGTGTGAATGTCATTATTCATTTTGTGTAATTTTGTTTTCATTGTATTTATATATACATATATATATATATATATATATATATATATATATATATATATATAAAAGCTGGACGATGCTGTTGCAGGAGACTGAGAGAGAGCCTGTCGCTGCGTGTGTTGACTGTGCCCCTTATTGCTTGTTATAGATGGAAGATGTTGTTGCAGAACAAATGACAGAATCTGGATATTGGTGTGTCCGTCTTCCTTCAAAGCATCAGCAACCATTTTAAAGCCGCTACACAGGCATAGCGAGGCAGTTACAGAGAACTTCTTTTTTCTTGACATTATTTTACACCCTTTAATGACTGTTTCTTGCTTTACATCATATAGTGCAGGGGTCGCCAACTCCTGTCCTGGAGGACTACCATGGTTGCAGGTTTTCATTCTAACCCTTTTTTTTTTTAATGAGTGCCCTGTTTGTGAATTCATTTTAATTGAATTGCTTCTTTAAGATTCATTCCTCTGAATTGCTTCATTTCTTTCCTTAAATGGCACCCAAACAGAAATCAAATGTAAGTGAGTGAGCCGAGAGAAGACAAACTCAGTCAGGGTCTCAAAATCCAATCAATTTCAACACGGAGTGTTCAGAACTTTGATAAATCATCGTTATAAGTGTTTAATTACGCCGTCCATTCAGGGTTGCGCCTATCCCAGCAAGCATCGTGCGTGAGGCAGGAGCAAATACTGAATGGGGTGACAGGTCATCACAGGATGAACACGAGCAACACATACACTAGCAGGGGCAATTTAGCATAACAAAAGCGCACATCCTACATGACTCTGAAAGGGGGTGTGAACACAGCAGAGCTGGCCAAGAAGGCTCAGCAGAGACTTTATTTATTGAGAGTCCTCAGGAGAAATAACATCACCCACAAACTCCTTCTATCACTGCTCTATTGAGAGTATCCAGTGCTACTGCCTCTGCGTGAGGTTTTCCAGCTGCACAACAGCGCAGAGAAGAACACTTCAGCGCATCGTAAAGACTGCCCAGGAGATCATCGGCTGCACTTTACCCTTTCTTGATGAACTGCACAGATCTCACTGCCTCAGGAAAGCAGAAAACATCTTAGATGACTCCTCACACCCCGCTCATGACATGTTCCAACTGTTGCATCACAACAAAGACTAATAGACTGAATAACAGTTTCTACCCTGTTGCTATTAGGGCAGTGAATGCCACCTAATCACCTCCAATGCAGCAGTGCAATAGATACCATCTTGTGCAACAGTGTTTCATGTGCAATAAGGTCTTATGTGGAATGTTTGTGTTCTACCTCTTGTCTTCTTATCCTTTCCAATCCTTTTGTAATTATATTTATTTATATTGTGACACCGCAGGGACTGCTCCTAATTTAATTGAATTTGTTACAGTGACAATAAAGAGATTCTGATTAATTAGACTCTTGATTTAGTGGGCCTCTCTTGAAGTGATGTTACCAGCCCAGCACATCACAGCGTAGAAAATTATGCTGGCCATCAAAGAGTTCTAGAAGAAGTGAATGCACTACTCACATTAAATGAGCACAGTTTCCTAATGACAAAGAGCTTGCTCTGCCCTTTCTTCTATTGTGCCAATGTGTTCATTGACCAGTCCAACCTGTCATTGATGTGGACCCCCAAGCTCCAGTAGGAGTGCCCCACCTCTACATCCACTCCTTTAATAGTGACTGGACATACAAGTTCTTTGGTGCAGTTAAAGTCAATAAGCAGTTCCTTGGTTTTGCTGATGTTAAGTGATGTCTAATAATGTATAGTATGAAAGACACCATGTTAAAAAAAGAAAGAAACAGCAGTCACTAATGGTGTATAGCAGTGGCTCCCAAACTGTGGGGCGGGCCCCCCTAGGGAGGCATGAAGTAACAAAAAGGGGGGCACAAAGATATGAAAAAAAGAAAACAAGAATCGAAAATATGAAAAATTCATCTGTTGAAACCAAAACAAATTAACTTAAACTACATTCTGGTAATAGAAAAATAAATCAAGAGTTAGATAAATGTCGATAAAAGTTAAGTAGGTATAATAAAATATGCATTTATGATATATCATTAATCATAAAAGAACAAATTGGTATTAGTGGGCTCCTTTCAAAAAAACCTTATGTGGGTGCGATTAAAACTGTTATGAAAACTCGGGTCGCAAATATTTAAGGTTTGAGAAATGCTGATGTATAGTAATGTCCAGTATAAAAGGACATATAAGAACAAAATAAAGGAAGAAATTATAGTCATTGAGTGTTGAGGTGTTAATACTGAAGAAAAGAAACAATAATCATTAAGTGGTATAATAATGAACATTATTAAATGCTCTATATAATATAAAGCCAGAACAGTCATTGAGGGGTGTAAAATAATGTCAAGAAATAAAGAAAAAAGAACAGATGATAAGCAGACGTGAAAATTGACTTTGGTGCCCTTTTGTGGTGTTAATTTAAATGTGCAACTTTATTTAGAGCAGGGGTCACCAAGTTCCGTCCTGGAGGACCACCATGACTGCAGGTTTTCATTCTAACCTTTTTTTTTTAATTGAGTGCCCTGTTTGTGCGAGTAGCATCCACTTGCAGAGCCACAGCACCATACGTCACCGCAGTTACAGACCCGGAAGTGACGTCTCTGTCGTTTCGGGACTGACTTTGTAAAATCACTTTTGGAAGGTTTCGGCAGGTCTCGGCAAAGCCCGGTAGAGGGGCGGCTCTAGGCTCGTGGTGGCCCCTTCGCCCATCAATGTCAATATGGTATCTTATGCACGGCGGATGGTCACGTGCATTGCGAACAGATATTCAATATGACTATTGCGCGAACATTAGTACTTTATTAAAACTAGGTGAAACATTAACTTGTAAGACGACTCTCCCACTTGCAATAGCTTCGCTTCTATATGCGCATGTCCGTAACTTGAAAACCAAGTGGCAGCCCATTATATTCTCATTACGGCAGAACGTTATAATACCACATATAGCTTACTACCCCAACTCTAGCGACATTAGTAAATACAGCGTACTAATTAACAAGAAACATAATGTTTTTCGCCCACATTGCCATCACCTGTGTCATTATTTTCTCTTTCTGTTTTATATTCAATATATATTGGCGTGGCGGCCTCTGGGATTTGGCGGCCCTGTGCAGGTACGCAGTTTGCACAAGTCTAAGGCCTCCCCTGCCCAGAAAAATAACGTCGGGTGAAGGACCCGTTCAGAAATTAAGTGATGCAAATGAAAAGGAAAAAAAGTACTTCTAACCAAATAATACGCATCATTGTGAAGTTCAGAGGGTTTCTGCCATCACGTCGTGTGACACATCAAACTAAACAATACGGATCGTGTCTATGACATACATCATTAACATTTACATTGTGTTTGAGTCTGTGGGAACAATTTAACATGTCGACAAAATTAAAATCATCAAGATCTGTGTTAATTGAAAATGGTTTCTTGTTTACATTCATAAAACGAAATTTACAATACAATTACAATGTTTGCACCATGTTAGAGTTTAGTAAAACGTTGATAGCGAAAGTGATTACGTTTTTTTTAAAACGTAATATGCACGTGTGCAATATTTTTCTAAACCAATTTAGAATAAACATTTAATCCAATTTAATATTTTTAAATATGCATGTGAAGAAAGCGGCAATAGATATTCTACACTGAATTATGCTATATATTAATTGCCTTATATAGAACTGCTCTAGTTTTTGTCACTTATTAATATAAACAATGGGCCATCAAAAGGAAAAAAAAAAAATAAAAATACTAATAAGAAAACAATTTATTTAAATAGCACCCTTCCTATGCCAAAAATTCAGAAAGAACAACAGGACCTATATAACACTCACTAAATAAAGATAAATACAAGATATACAAAACATTCAAATAGAATAAAAGACAATAATTCAGACTAAAATACAACATATAATACTACAACAAATTCTTGAACAAATAGCATAAATTGTGATAAAAAATGCAAACCCTGAGTACCTGAACAGACAGAGGGGGTAAACTGAATGAAGGGGCAGAATGTCAGGTCTGTTTAATGTCTTCCTAAACAAATGAGTTAAAAATAAATGCAGAAAATGTCAGAGAGAGAGCGCGAGAGAAAAGCAAACAATCAAAAAATCAATACGTGCTTTTAAGTATGCAGAAGCACTGCAATAAAGCGGCATTTTGTAGAGGAGCGTCCGTATCTTCTAGGCAAACAGCCTTTGTGCAAACAGCCCCTCTGCTCACACCCCCTCCGTCAGACAGAGAGAGTGAGAAAGATAATTGAAAATAGTTTGTTTACATTCATGAAACAAAAATTACAATATAATTAAAATGTTTGAACCACATTAGAGTTTAGTAAAACATTAATAACGAAAGTGATTACATTTTTAAAATGTACTATGCATGTGTGCAATATTGTTCTAAACCAATTTAGAATAAACATTTAAGCCAATCTAATATTTTTAAATATGAATGTGAACAAAAATGGCAATACATATTCTACACTGAATTATGCTATAAATTAATTGCCTTATATAGAACTGCTCTATTTTTTGTCACTTATTATTATAAACGATGAGCCATCAAAAGAAAAAAAAAAGAAAATACTAATAAGAACACAATTTATTTATATAACACCCTTCCCTATGCCCAAAATTCATAAAGAACAACAGGACCTACAGTATATAACGTTGGCTACAAATAATATCTTCACTAAATATAGATAAATACAGGATATACAAAACATTCAAATAGAAAAAAATACAATAATTCAGACTAAAATACAACATATAATACTACAAAAAAATCTTGAACAAATAACATAATTTGTGATAAAAATGCAAACCCTGAGTACCTGAACAGACAGAGGGGGTAAACTGAATGAAGGGGCAGAACGTCAGGTCTGTTTAATGTCTTCCTAAACAAAAGAGTTAAAACAATGAAGTGAGTCAGCTGATGTCATTCATTTCAGGAGGTCAGTCCACAGTCAGGGCGCTATATACAGCTGAAGGCCCTGCTGTCACCCACAGAGTGCAGGTTAGTGAGGGGCACAGAATCAGAGGACCTTAGTGGGCAGGTCAAGAACAGAATTTGATATTCAGTCCCTGCGGTGGGCTGGCGCTCTGCCCAGGGTTTGTTTCCTGCCTTGCGTCCTTTGTTGGCTGGGATTGGCTCCAGAAGACCCCCGTGACCCTGTTGATGGGATATAGTGCGTTGGATAATGGATAGATCGATATTCAGACCTGTAAGACACAGGGAGCAGTGAAGGTGTAGCAGGATGGCTGGGATGTGCTCGCTGTTGCCAGTCTGTGTCAGGACTGTTACAGTTGAGTTTTGAATCAGCTGGAGCTGTGATATAAGATTATCTATATATTGTATATAAAATTCTTTTCGCGCTTGAAACGGAAATTACGTTTGACCACAGAACATATTATAATACAGGAACTAAACACTTCGTTTTGTGGACGCCATTTTTATATCGTCTTTATAAATTGTTATTATTTGTGTGAGTTATTTTACTGATATTAAAAAGAAGTAAACACAAACACGCCGATCTATCCCACAGAAGTGCACTCCGCGTCGCCCTCTCCCAGTCCTTCTCTCTGGACTCCAGCGCTGAGCTGGAGGCGCGGAATGTCGGGCTGCTCTGCCGGGTCGAGAGCTTTGCAGTTTCGGGTAGCGTCCTCTCTTCTCGCGCTGTTTGTGTCACCTCGAGTGCCCCGTCGGCTCCTAGGGGAGTGGAAATCATAGGGAATGAGCGTGATCGGCGCCATCGAAGCAAAACTCTCTTTGTAAATTGCGCTTCACGACTACTTACTGCCCTTAAGGTGAGTTCAGGTCACTAAAACCCCGAAACATTCAAGGTAACTTTTGTGATGAATTATTTTAAGAAGATGGAGGGTTTACATCTGAGAAAATGTACCGACCTCTTCATGTTAAGTTTTGGACTTGGGAATTGTTTGGACCTTCTGCCCGTTAAGCACGGAAGGGCAGCGTCCATATTTCTCAGAATAATTTTTCTTTTAAATCACAGGCACGTAGTGCAAGATTGTCAGGCAGAAATTTGCAGGATCGCATAGAAAATGTAATTTCTATACCACAGCGGTCATGTAGCGCCTTTCACAAGGGATCTGCTACTGAGACATGATCCAAATACGTTTAAGCTGCTGTTAGTGCTGCTTACTTGTTGTGTTACTGCGCCTTTAAAATGTACTTTACCCGAAAGCACTCCAGTATTGCTCAGTGTATCTTTACTTCTTACATGTCAATGTTTTACTGTTTAATAATTTATATACTACATTTAATTTTTTCCCTTGCACTCAGCGAGCGAAGCCACTGAATAATCAGCTAGTATTATAAAATTAAGATAACCTAATTATTATATTATAAATTAAGGCATGAGGGTTGCCCTGGACATGACATAAGCTACATAGTGTCTGACGAAGTGTCCAAGGATTTCATCCCGATACCTAATGACAATCAAGGTGCCCACTGTTGTCTAGCTTGTAGAGGTCTTGTGTCCCTCCATGGATATGCCTCCCCAGTCTGACCACCACTGACCCACCACCAAACTGGTCATGCTGAACGATGTTACAGGCAGCATAACGTTCTCCGCGGCTTCTCCAGACCCTTTCACATCTGTCAGATGTGCTCACGGTGAATCTGCTCTCATCTGTGAAAAGCACAGGGCACCAGTGGTGGACCTGCCAATTCTGGTATTCTATGGCAAATGCCAATCAAGCTCCATGGGACCCACTGCAGAACATCAGTCAATGGGTCTTTTAATTTATGGTACATGCTTCCTCAGTTTGTTTGCCCAGTTGATTTCATACAAGGGACGCTATTGGCGGATGGCTTAGAAGCTACCCAATCAGAGCATGTATTACATATTAACAAAAACTCCTCAATGATATAAGATATGCTTCCCGCACGGTGCTTGATTGTTTGCTTCTCTCCATCTCTCTCACTCTCTCTGCGACTGACGGAGGGGGTGTGAGCAGAGGGGCTGTTTGCACAAAGGCTGTTTGCCTAGAAGATATGGACGCTCCTCTACAAAATGCCACTTTATCGCGGTGCTTCTGCATACTTAAAAGCACGTATTGATTTTTTGATTGTTTGCTTTTCTCTCTCTCTCTGACATTCTCTGCTCCTGACGGAGGAGATGTGAGCAGAGGGGCTGTTTGCACAGAGGCTGTTTGTTTAGAAGATACGAAGGCTACTCTAAAAATGCTGAAAGACTACCTTCACATTGCTCCCTTCTTTGCGGCTGCTTTTTCGCGGTGCTCATACTTAAAAGCCCAACAGCACATATTGATTTTTTGATTGTTTGTTTTTCTGTCACGCTCTCTCTCCCTCTCTGACATTCTCTGCTCCTGACAGCGCTCGTTTGAAGAGAAGATATGTTTGCATTCTTGTAATTGTGAGAAAGAACTGCCATCTCAGTTTTGTCATGGAGCACAGTTTAAACGTTTGACTAAAGGGTGTTATTTCATGTCTAGAGGGCTCTAATAATGTTAACAGTGTGGGAGAGTTTATAAGGGCTTAAAATATATAAAAATGACCATACAAACATTTGGTTTCTACTTCGCGGATTTTCACCTATCTGGAACGCAACCCCCGCGATCGAGGAGGGATTACTGTAGTGTATTTCATAGACATGATCCATATTGTTTGATGTGTGACACAACGTGATTCCAGAACCCCTCTAAACTTCACAATGATGCGTATTATTTGGTTTGATGAACTTTTTTTCCGTCTTATTTTTATCACTTAATTTCTGAAAGGGTCCTTCACCCGACGTTACTTTGCAGGCTTTGCCGAGACCTGTTGAAACCTTCCAAAAGTAATTATACAAAGTCAGTCCTGAAACGACAGAGACATCACTTCTGGGTCTGTAACTGCGGTGACGTATGGTGCTGTGGCTCTGCAAGTGGATAGTATTGGTTTGTGCTGCTAATTAACTTCTTTTGAATTCATTTTAATTGAATTGCTTTTTTAAGATTCGTTCTCCTGAATTCCTTCATAGTTCTTCTGCATTGTTTCACTTCTTTCCTTAAATGGCACCAAAATAAAAATGAAATGTGAAGTGAGGGAGCCAACAGAAGACCAACTAAGTGAGGATCTCAAACTCCAACCAATTTCACTCCAACCAGTTGCTTAATGAGGCGCAGAGTCTTGTTGTTAATTAAATTCATTCTTTAATTGCATGGCTTGTTTCTGCTCTTGTAATGCATTAACAGACATTTCTGAAACTGTTGATTTTCTCTTTTCTGAAAGCTCAGTTAAAATGTTTTGGGGACCTGAGCAGATCGTCATTCCTGAGACCTTCATCGTTCTTTATTTTAAGATATTGTATGATTTCCACCAGTTTTTTTGGATCATTTTGTATCTCATTATTGTTTGGCTGCTAATTAAGGAAAAAGAAACAATTAAGGGGTCTGAGTCTTCAAGAGCAAGTGAATTAAAATGAATTCAAAAGAAGTTAATTTGTAGCAAAAACAGGTCACTCATTAAGAAAAGACAGAATGAAAACCTGCAGCCATGGTGGTCTTCCAGGACCGGAATTGGCAACCCCTGGATTTGAAAATGCACCCTGGTCAAAAAAATAAAGAAAGTAACAAAATGGCAACAGCCTCGCCTTTCCTGCATGTGCTACAAGTAAGAAATAGGACAAAATTAGTTGCTAATTCTGTGCATTTGAACTAAACCGATGAGAACTTTCAAAATCTTCATGAAAAAATTAACTTCAACTACAGTGGTTCATATTTGGGGTCCTAAAAGTCCTGTTTATCTTCCTGGGTCAGCAGTCAAGGCAGGCCAAATCCCCATGTGTGAGTGGGACAGCAGCGTTCAGAAGGAATGGCCAGCTAGAAAAAAACTGGGTGGCAAAAACGCATCAGCAGGCCTGTCTTGATGGATCCAGAGAAGGCGCCGCTACCCCTGCCTCATATGAAATTTGGTTTAATGATGTCATTTGTCAGAGTCCTATCACAAGATGGAGCCTGTCTGATGGATCTGCGCCGAAAGACTCCGTTTTTCTATGAGGCTAAACTGAAAGAAGATCATTTTTGCTGAGCCTGATATTGGAAATCTGATTTCTAATGCGATTTTATTAGTGGAATGAATGACATGAAACAAAAGGCTTTTCTATCATTCAGAGACGTTATTTCTATGATTGTAGGTATATAAAGAAAAAAATTATGAAGACTTTATAAACAACTCACTTGTTAAGCTTAATGGAATTAAGTTGCAACGTGAGTCTCAAAGTCTGCATTTGGACTTTTCCCCATGAAAGTTTTGGAGTGGTCATTGAAGAGCAGGGTGAAAGATTCCATCAGGACATCAAGGACATGGAAAGAAGGGGACAGGGACTTTGGGGTGTCAGTATGATGGTGGACTACTGCTGGATGATGAAAATGTGGAGCCAGCAAACATAAATCTAAGAAGTGACAACAACTCGAAGTTATTTGTACACCAGTGATGTATAACGTTTAACTAATTTAGAACAATATGGTATGCATTAATTAATAGCATTATGATGGAAACAATAATTTTTATTGTGTTCATGAATGCAAATAAAAACAACTGTTTACAATTAAAATAGTTTGTTATGAGTTTTAATTTTTCAGACCTTTGGATTAAGTAGCCGGAAAATCTAGAAATGCAGAATGAATCTCAGGGTGCTGCTGCTGTTGTATTTCCTAAAAACACTCAGTTATCCCTATTTTAACACATATAAACACTTGGTAATAATAAAAACATATTAGACTTAGTTATATAATTTCTACATTGAACAAAACAAAAACTGGGAAGTTACAGATTGATGAATTAGGCTTGGGGTCCAATTAAAATAAGACCTTTTGTGGAATAAAAACTTGCAGCCACACGACATGCCCCGAGTCTGAGTAAAAAAAAAGTTATTTGCATTTATATAGCGCTTTATCTCACTACTCAAAGCGCTCAGCAATTGCAGGTTACAGGCCTTGCTCAAGGGCACAACAGAGCAGAGTCCCTATGGGCATTTATTGGATTCAAAGCACTGATCTGCTACATTTGACAGTGTCGCCCTCCTCCGTCCTCCTAATGGGTGACCTTTCACGTAAGCCTACAATCCGTCATTGCATGCCAGTCCTCACGCTGGGTCTGGTAAACCAAACAGAGCGAACTCGCGTGCACGCGAGTGCCTGGTGTGACGTCATCAAGTAGCGACGACTAATTGAGGTGCACGAGCGTCTCGAATCTTGTGATCAGTTACCTGGAGAACTATCGGGATGGGAGCCTGTTGCCGCAGAGTGAGCCGACTTTAAAACGTATCACACTGAGGCAGAAAGTAAGTGGGATTTTCTTTTTCGCTTCTGGCAGTGCTGCGGTACCCGTTTTGAAGGACAGGTCGATCTTTACAAAGGACTCTCCTCGTGTGCCGCCTGGCTTGGCTTCCGTCTTTGGCTCACTTTTTTATTTCACCTTCTCCTTTTACATTTATGTTTATATCCATTGTTAATCTTTATTCTTTATCATTTATTGATACAGTCGGTGCCCTAGCAATCGATCTCAGGGTGTGTGTTTTTTTTTTTTTTTAATTTACGAGTTTAAACTCCCGGCAGTGACTCGCAGTCTGGTCAATGATACACTCGCGAAAGCAGTACGGCGGCAGAGGCTTTGTGTACCAAATATCCGTCAAATAAAACAGAAAGCACACAACCTCCTCCTTCTACGAAGATCTGAGCGCAAAATGAAGAAAAAATAGATCGGCGCGTTTACTTTTGTCCGTTAAAACAGCAGCACGAGTCCAGCGAACACCCGGCAAGCTGTTTTACGATGACTTCAATTCACTTTTGCCGCAGAAAGAATTCCGTTATTTCAGTTTAAGACAGGACGTCATTTTCCCATCGAGTTATGATAGGTGGAAGCCAGCCCTGGATATAGAGAGACACTGAAACATCTACAAAAAGCACACGTATATTCATATCAAGGCCATACAGCACCCGGTGCCCCTGCACCACACACCCTGTCTCGTCTCCCGACTGGACTGCAACTGAAGACTGGAGGGAGGCGGCCAATTTTATCTCCACCCGGACGTGCTCCAGGTGCTTCCGAAGCACTTCCTGGTGTGGCGGAAATGACAATGCCGCACTCCCGGTGTCCTCGGTATTCCGAAGCGCTAACGTCCGAAGCTCCACAATCATCTGGGCTCCCCCTGGCGGTGGCCACGGCCCCTCACAGGGTTGTGCTTCCATGCTCAAACCCCGTGGCCCCCAAACCAGGCACAGCCTCCAGCCGACCACCACAGCGGATTATTCCAGTGGAATGAGAGGCTTATTTGTGCGATCACAAAGTTGAAAATTAAAAAAGTTGAAAGGCCTTAACAAAGGAATAGAAATAGATTCATATTACTCCTTCCATCCGTTATCCAACCTGCTATATCCTAACTAAAGGGTCACGGGGGTCTGGTGGAGCCAATCCCAGCCAACACAGGGCGCAAGGCAGGAAACAAACCCCGGACGCGCAGACCCGCACCAAACACACAGTAGGGACAATTTAGGATCGCCAATGCACCTAATCTGCATGTCTTTGGACTGTGGGAGGAAACCCACGCAGACATGGGGAGAACATGCAAAATCCGTGCAGGGATGACCATGGAAGTGAACCCAGGTCTCCTAACTGTGAGACAGCAGCACTACCACTGCGCCACCCTAATTCATAATATTATTATTATTATTTATTTTTTTACTGACTTTTTAGAGTATTTGAGTAATTTCATTAATTGAGTAAATCATTGCATACAGACAATATAAATGATTGTATGCTTCTGGAAAGCCTCATCTTCAGTGCATAAACATGTATTATAATTTATTTTATAGTGCTTATCTGAGCTAAAGGAGGGGTTATCAAAATGGAACAGTATGCAGCACATTTAAAGAGAGATCTACCTACCAGTTTCTTTATCCACTTTTATAACAAACATCTCTCCAAAATGAGGTGAGAAATTTACAATGAAGAAAATGATCAGTCAGCAGATTCTGTAGCCCCTTTGCAGACACACAAGCATCACTTACATCAGTGGACCCACTGGCATGGTGTTTTATTAATCGAGTATTAACTATTGTTAAACACCAGTATGAAGGTCCAGGTTGAGTTCACCAATGAAATGTCACAGAAGGATCAGTTTTCTGAATTAATATTCACCTTATATACTTCTTATTATATTCATTGTCCAATATGTTAACTCCACTTATACAGCAGATATTAAACTATCTAATGAAAAAGTGTCTACAGGGGTGTGATTGCTTAGACATCGGGGGTAAGGTCAAATACAATTTCATGTTCCCTTACTGAAGAAAACGTTCCTATTTTTATCAATCAGAACAGTCAGTCACATGGTGATTCTAATCAATTCAAAGGTGAACAAATAAAACGTTTGCTTACATATTAATAGCATTTTCTCGTCATTATTGGTAAAATTTGCATTGTTATAGAGAGTGAGATAAAGCTGTGGGGAGAATAATTCTGTTTATACAGTAAACGCCAATTCATCAAAACTTGTTCATGAAAGGCAACCAAATTTTAACTTCTCTTTGAAGGGCACAACAGAAGAAACTGACCCCCTAAATTTGCTAAAGTGAAATTGTGTTTGTAATTCAAATCACTAGAAGAATTTTTAACTAATCTAACACGGCTAATTATAACTGTGGTTTAGTGTGGAGAAGTCAAGGACATTAAGTCTTCCATATCATATTGTTTTTTTTAACACATCCTTTTTTTAAAATTTGACTCCTGTTGTTTCATATGCAATAAAAAAGAATCTTCTCTAACCTCACAGAAAAACAATTATTAGCTTCTAATGGCAAACAGACCTCTGCTGTTCTTCATAACCCCACCGCTACACTGGGTGGGACTCTGACTTGAATAGACGGACCTCTGGTTAGCCAAGTAGTACGTCTCTTCAGGACTTTAGTGGTCCTTCACTTGTAGCTTGAAATAATATTATTTTTCATGTTGTTATGAATTTTCTTGCCAAGATAAGACACAATGTCAGGTTCAGTATGTTCAACTAACATGAGCTTTTCTTAAGGTAAAGAGCTCACATTTTATGATATAACTTAATATCATTTAACTGTAGTTCTGAGAAGTCTGAAAAAGATCAGATCAGTGTCAATTAGTTTAAGAGATTCCGAAACTTTGAAGATATTTTTAAAAAATAAAGTTATATCAATAAGCTAATTGTACAGTTTAGATTTCACTAACCTTTTTAAAGAAGCTTTTGTTCAATCAAAATTTTAAGACTTTGAACACATAAGAGGAGAGCAACAGAGATGTCGGGTTTCCACGACGGACGCCTCCTTTAACATTCAATCTGTGCGACATCCAATTGGCAAAGTGAACTGAACTATTGGTACTTCTAGAGAAAGTGTTTTAATGATCTTGAGACAAAAGTACTTAAATAGATAAGGTAAGAATAAATGAAAAATGAAAGTATGAGTAAATAGTGTCAAATGCTTTGTAAAAATGAAGACACACATTTAGTGGGTCATCATCTTAACAATTATGATCAAAGATAAAGTCCATTGTGAGACTAATACAGTAATTTACTCTTTTTTTATAAAGTTATTATATTATTTTAGAGTTATTTATTCTCTATTAATGTCGTCTAAGGCTGCTTAATGCCATCTAGCCAAGACTGAAGCAGTAATTTTAAAATAAGGTTTAAGCAGGGTGACTGGGCACCAGTTAGCAGTTATCTGAGTTTCTTTGCCAGACATCTCATTTTGTGCTTTGATATCTCGTCAGGTTTCTTTTCACAGCTAAATTCTAGTATTTGTTTATCAATAAATTCAATAAAAATGTGCATGTTCTTTACCATTTCAATAATCTGTTCTTCGGTTTCCACTATCTTCTACGTGTTATTTTTTTAAATTTTACTTTTATTTAAACATATATTCAGAAATTTACTATTGGCTTAGAGGAAAGCCCGAGTGGAGTCACTGAGAACACCGTCACAGTAGGACTGATCTGAAAATCTCAAACGCTCATTTCCATCATATGTACAATCCGTCTACCCAAAACTACCAATGCTCTTCTCACAATGTTCCCCATCACCTCTTCATAAACTAATAACTGAATACTCAGTAGGATGTCTTTATTATTAATCCTGTACATTAAAAGCAAGTTTAATCAAACAACACTTTAAAGACAGTTGTTCCATTTCAACAGGTACAGCTGAAATACGTGAAAATTTAATATCCTAACAGCATCATTTTAAAGCCTGTTGTTAAGTAACATCTAATTTTATGAGTCTAGCGATTGAAGCTGATCTATAAATTACAGTCATACATCTATTTCGGCTCCATTTGGGACCAGCCATTTTGTTACATGTCAGATTGGCCGTATGTCCGTCACAAAGTGTACAGGTCATTGGAACTGAGGGTCTTTGGGTCTGGTGTGGGTCTCTTTTACACAAACGTTAACTGCCAGTATGTAGCTGCACAATCAAGTCTTTGCATCTCGGTGTGCACTTGTCAGTTTTGTTTACCAGTCACAACAAACCTTTGTGGACGGATGAAAGAACAGAGGAAGATTCTATGAAGTGTTGGGGTGCCAGCCAGGTTGCCGTTTTTAATTGTAGTGGCCTTGAGCACTGATTTTGGTTTCTAACAAATAGCTAATGATAGGCTGCTCCTTACTGACGTGTCCATACTAGGGATGTGCAGTGAACATACAAACTAGTTATGTTGTACTTGTCTTGGTCTCTGAGTGCACATACTGGTTCTCTGACGTTACAGAATGAATTATTTCATGGCCTGCAAAATGTGTGCTAAGTTTTATATTGCAGTCCGGAGCGGTCATCTTAACTTCACTTAAATGGCTGCAGTCTTCTGAAAATAGCCTATCAGTAAACTGTTTCAGCAAAATAGTCATGACGACAACTAGCCAATGACTGACTTGGCAGATGACATCAAGCACCTCCCATTGGTCGGTTCTCTCTGACTGAGTGACTATGACTGTCACAGTACAGTGAATGATTGAATGAACCAGTGTGGCCCCTACTAATACAGAGCACCAGTACAAGTTCATTCATGAAATGCAGACAAGAGACTCGCAGTACAGAACACTGAATTAGTTCATTGAAAGGTTCAGGTTATGAACTGAACTTCAGACAGGAGACTCTGCGTACATTGAATCGCAGTTCATTTCACGGATGCTATATACGTATGGCAGATTGCATCAGAATGGACAGGATATAAAAAAAGGAAGCTGCGGGAGATTTTATTTAGTCATATTTCAATGTTCTCACAGTTTTATCGTGATGTGTGCACTATTCTAAGTTTCTAGTTGTATGTTTGTTCTTTTATTCTATTGTTGGAAATTTATTGTCAGAATTCAATAAGGATGATTATTATTATTACTAGGGGACTTTGCCCCCTGCTCGCTTCGCTTGCCAACCACCGTATAGGCTCTATGGCATTAGTCATTTCCCAGATCTGCCGCTTGCGATGAATCGTGCTGTGCTTTTGGATAAACATGAATATCAAATCTGTCTTTGATATCTCTGTCTTTCAAAACTATTACTACTGACAATTCGTAACCTGTTGGTTTATTATATATGTGAGCGTGATCTTTTGGATTCATATAGAAATCCAAGAAAACTTCTTTGTCTGTGTTTTTCAGATAAATTTCATGTAACGTGCGATACTTTTGGACATATGGTTTTGTATCCATTATTGGCTGTAGAATTTCTAATACGTCCGATCGTTTAACTCTTTCAATTCTTGGTTGCATTGCTTCTTCATGATCATAAATATAAACCTGACCGAATTGTAGTTTCTTTGAAATTAAACTTGTCATAGCTTTAATTGGTACGGGACCACAGATTCTCATAGTGTATGGTCCTGAATCGTGTAAATCTAAGTTTTGAGCATTGAATGATGCAAACGCAAACAGATTATTATAGATTTGGATATTTTGCCTGTAGTGTTTGTGGATTTCACTTTCACCAAATAACAAATCTTTTATTGCTCAAGCATACACCTCTTCATTGGGAACAAACACTACTTTTCCCTGATGGCAACATGAATTAGACGGTCTACAAGTCTCTGACTTAAAGTTTAAACCCAAACAATTTCTACTTACTTCTGTCATATCACCTATGTCCATATATTCGCTCTCTTTTCGCTGTTCTGTTGTTTCACCGAGTAATAATTTCCGTTTGTTAGCGCTAAGGTGATCTTTACTATCAGTCTTTTGAGATTTTCAGATTTTAGTACTTTCATAATCTCTAACCTGCTCTGCATGTGTAATGTGCCAACTGTTTTGAACCTCTTAACGACATTCTACTTTGTCTTCCACTCTTTGTCTTTTATCAAATATTAAATTAATCGGTTTGAAATTGTTCTTACTTTGATTGATAATGGGAGGGTACACAATAAATGTGTTGGTGACTGAGATTGTGCTTCTGTAACTGGAAGATTCGTTAGGAATGATAGGGACAGGAGAACTATTAATTTAATTTAATTAAGGAAATGTTTTATTCTTATACTGTGCTGTGATTTAGACAACTTACTGATCCATGTGTTCACGAGGGAGGGATGTTGCTAGTAAAGTCAGATGCTTTTTTTGAAAGCAGGTCCAGATGTGTTTTCCTGCTGCTCCATTTTGCCACAGCACTCTAGTGGATCTTTAATGCCAAGTTCCGTAAAAATTGCTGGGTTCTCTTTTCACCACAAAGATGTCTACAGTGATGTTCATGGCTCTGTTTCTGGATGAATGACAGCTGTAATTAGTTGTGCAGCACATATTTTATTCATTAGAACAATCTAGACGAGAACAGGACATTCAGCCCAACAAAGCTTGCCAGTCCTATCCACTTATTTCTTCCAAAAAACCATCAAGTCAAATTTTGAAAGTCCCTAACGTCTTACCGTCTACCACACTACTTGGTCACTTATTCCAAGTGTCTGTCGTTCTTTGTAAAGTAAAACTTCCTAATGTTTGTGCGAAAATTTACTCTTAAGTTTCTAACTGTGTCCACGTGTTCTTGATGAACTCATTTTAAAATAACAGTTTTGATCCACTGTACCGATTCCTTTCATAATTTTAAACACTTCAATCATGTCACCTCTAACTGTTCCTTTGCTTAAACTGTAAAGGCTCAGCTCTTTTAATCTTTCCTCATAACTCATCCCCTGTAGCCCTGAATCAGCCTAGTTGCTCTTCTCTGGACCTTTTCATGTGCTTCTATATCCTTTTTGTAGCCTGGAGACTAAAACTGCACACAAGACTCCAGATGAGACCTCACCAGTGTGTTATAAAGGTTGAGCAGCACCTCCTGTGACTTGTACTCCACACAGCAAGGCGCTATATAACCTGGCATTCTGTTAGCCTTCTTAATGGCTTCTGAACACTGCCGGGAAGTATAGCTTAGAGTCCACTATGACTCCTAAATCCTTCTCATAAGGTCTCATATTACACTTTACATATACAGTACAGTAGACTTCAACTGCAGAGTGGCCATCACTTAATACTTACAATGCTCATCTTGGAGTGTCCTGTGTGTTTCTGTGTGCCAGTGTGTTGATGATTGATGTGCACTGTGTCTCCCAGCCTCTCTGATGTGCTCCAGGTTCATGCCTTTGAATTTAGGAACAGCAGAGCGAATTCAGCCTGATCTACTACAGTAATTCAGGCAATATATTGGTTAAAGAATATGGATTTTTATGTTAGTTTTTTTTATGAGGGGTCAAAGGAAACAAGATAGTTGATGATTTGGAAAAACATTGCCACTAAACATCCTTTTATTGAATTAGAACTAATAATGCCAATATCAATTTAATGTTAATGTCAATTTATTTATATAGCACATTTAAAACAACATAGGAATGCTGTGGCCAAAGTGCTTTACAATAATGGAATAAAAGAAAACAAACAAATAACATAAATAACAAATAGAAATAAAATATATGAAAATAAAATACATAATAAATAGAAGTAACGTTATATAATCACAAAGAGGAAACCATCAGTATTACTGAAAGTCATGGAATGCAAGTGAATAGAAATGTCTTTAATCTCATTTTGAACAGTTCAGTTGTAGACGACTCCTTTATATGACGAGGTAAAGAGTTCCACAGGCGAGGGGCAGCAGCTGCAAAAGCTCTGTCCCCCTTAGTTTTACAATTAGTACGAGGGACAACAAAAGACAACTGACCAGAAGATCTAAGCACTCCTGATGGCTGGTGTAAAACACACAATTCATGTAAATAGGCAGGAGCAAACCCATGTAAAGATTTAAAAACTAGCAACAAGATTTTTAAATCAATTCGAAAACTGACAGGCAGCCAGTATAAAGAACCTAAAGTAGGAGAAACAGAGTCATAGTTTCTTGCCCCAACCAGAAAGTGAGTGGCAGCATTCTGGACCAACTGTAACCTGTGTATCAGGGATTTGTTAATCCCAGAATACAGCGAGTTGCAGTAATCGAGGCGAGAAAAAATAAAAGCATGAGTAGCTTTCTCAAGATCCCTAGAAGATAAAAAAGGCTTAACCTTCCCTAATAGACAAAGCTGGAAAAAGCAACTATAGGCTACAGAATTTACTTGTTTCTCAAAAGAGAGGTTACTGTCAAAGATAACACCAAGATTGTGGACTTGAGGTTTGCAAAAGACAGAGAGAGAGCTGAGCAGTCCAAGGCCAATTTGGGCTTTAGCTGATGGACCCACTATAAGCACCTCCGTTTTATTTTGATTCAGATCAAGAAAATTATTAGCAATCCAGGATCTTAGTTCAGAAAGACAGTTGTGTAGTTAATTTATTACAGAGTTGAAGACGGGAATATAAACCTGAGTATCATCAGCATAGCAGTGAAAAGAAATGTTAAATTTCCTAAAAATAGCTCCAATAGGGTGAAGGTATATAGAGAATAAAATAGGACCCAAAATGGATCCCTGAGGAACACCATATTTAAGAGGAGCAGTAGACAAAAAAGAGGAATTTAAGTCACTGAAAAGTGTCTACCAGTTAAATATGACCTGAACCAGTTAAGAGTAGCCCCTTTAAGCCCAGCAAGATGTTCAAGTCACATCAGCAATATCTCATGGTCAATAGTGTCAAAGGCAGCGGACAGGTCAAGGAGGAGAAGGACTGCTGCGTCACCTGAGTCAGTAATAACAGAGATGTCATTGATTACTTTAAGGACGGCTGTCTCAACACCATGATAACGCCTAAAGCCAGATTGGTAGATCTCAAATAAATTATTGGAGTTAAGGTGATCAACCAATTGATTATAAATAATTCTTTCTAGAATTTTAGCCAGAAGTGGCAATTGGGAAATTGGGCGAAAATTGGCTAAAACTCCAGAATCTAATTCTGCCTTTTTTAGATGGGGACGGGCTGCAGCATGTTTAAAAAATGAGGGCACAACTCCTTCACTAATAGAACCATTGATAATGGCTAGTAAAGATGGGCCCAAAGCATCAAAGGCTTCCACTAGGAGGCGTGGTGGTACAGTATCAAGAGGACTGAGAGCTGGTTTAAGGGTGTCAATGGTACTTTTTAACTGTAAAAGTGAGACAAGATCAAAAGATTCCAAGACAATCCCATGATTAACAGTAGGAAGTTCATAGCTAGTTGGAACAATACCACAGCGGATTGTATCAATTTTACTGACAAAGAATGAAAGAAATTGCTCACATGAAATAACAGTACTATTTAATCCCATCACTAAATGTGAGTGAATGGCCACATTAATTGAATTGAATTAAGACCCTAGAATTCTTAGAATGACAGGATACTAAATCAGCGAAGAAATCATGTTTAGCTTTCTTAATTTCAGCCTGGAAATAGAAAAGAGAAGTCCTAAAAATCTGTTTAGAGACAATCAGTCCATCTTTTTTCCAGCGCCGTTCAGCAGTTGGACAGGCGCGGCGCAGCGATCAGCGTAGTTTCATTTAGCCAGGGAGCAGGTCTTCCCTTATTACAGCATATCTTGGGCGGAGCAATTGAGTCTAAAACCGTTTTACAGGAAGAATTACATTTTAAGACAGAATCATCAATAACATTATTTTGGACATGCACATCAAGACTAGAGAAAATGGTTTTAAAATCTGATAGAAGAATTTAAAAAACGCAAGCACCGTGGGGGACAGCTATTATTCGGGACATCAACAGTAATATTCAAATCCATCATTATAGAAAAGTGATCAGTGAAAGAAACATCGCATAAATCAATATTATTAACTGAAATATCACGAGTAAGAACGAAATCAAGGGTGTGAAGAGTGAGTTGGCACATTAATATGCTGGATAAAATCAAATGAGTCCAATAGTAATTGTTTTGATTTGGGAAAATGGTTCAAGGGGTTCTTTAGAATAAGTGGGCAAAAATCAGAGAGAAGAGGTCCGATACTTCAATAAAATTTACTTATTCAATTATAACATATAAATACATATGAATAGTATAATGCAGTAACAATAGGTTATAGAAATAAATATATATGCTTAAAGAGACAAACTTATACTTACAGTAACATACATACAGTAACATACATCAAAAGACCCAGAGCCATCATCCTAGGCACACCCCGTGTGCCTTTTATCAGATACCGGGCGGTGTGCGCCTTTCCCCACGGTTGAGCATCCAAAGAAACTGAGGGCGGAACCTTCCCTTATATACTAATTAGGTGTCCTTGCCCAAAAGCGGCCTACGTGGAAGCAGTGTATGCAGAAGTGATCAGTTTCAGCATACCCCCTCCTTCCACGGGACACGGCTCTATTTTTCTTCTACTCGGCCTTGAGACTAGTGCCTGATACCAGAAGACACAGTAATATGCTTACATGTGAAAAAAGCCTCTCGAAGTGAAAAACAACTCCTTACATAGCCTTGGCTGTATCTTTAGAACATTCCCGGCTGTTTTTCCCAAAACATTAGTCTCTGTAGCTGATTCTGCGCTGAAGCGAGCAACGCGCATCTGCTCTCCTGATTCCCCCTCCCTCTCTTTATTTCACCTTTGCTTTTTACAGAGAAAATTCCTTCCATTACAGTAATGAAAAGTCATTAACCAAAGGTTTCGATTGACAACAAACGTGAATGTTAAAAGCACCAACAATACTTTTTCATGGGAGAGGGTAATATCAGCCAGGAGATCAGAGGATTCAGAAATGAAAGTATCAATAATTACAGGAGGTCTATAAACAACGGCAAACAGCAAAGAAGGGGAGCTGCACACTTCGAAAAGTTGCAGTTCAAAGCTGCTAAACTGACCCTTTGTAAGGCTCCGAAACAAGAACATACTTTTAAAAACAGTGGCAATGACCCCACCACGTTGAGTCAGACGAGGAGAGTTTAAAAATAAATAACCTGATGATACCAAGTCAATAAAACATGAAGAGTCTCCATTTAAAATCCAAGTCTCAGTGATGAAGAAGAAATCCAGATTATTTGAGGTAATAAAGTTTTGCAGAATAAAACTTTTATTAGACACTGATCTCACGTTCAGGAGAGCAGCCTTGATAGGAGTAGAAGAGCTCATAGCAGGATGAGCATGGGTGAGCGTGTGAAGATTTGCAGCGTTTACTGCCCAATTGCACACCGAGGAAAAGTGATACCGCCTTGAAGTGGAGAAATTAAATCTGGTATCCTGCGCCCATGGACCATTGGAAATGAAAAGTCTGATGAGACTGAAAATCGATGAGGTGTGACAAAACGTGGGACACTGACAGTACAAAGCAGAGCTGGATCAGGGCAAAACAAGAAGAGAAGAAATAATATTAACATGCCTCAGGATTGGGCATATTAGGTTAAATTATACACAATTTAAGACAGGACAGCATCAGTCTGCAGTGTGTAGATCGCATAATCAGCTAGAGACAGTAGAGCTTGTATTATTAGTGTGCGTGGCATATAAATTACATCGAGTTCAACATTTTAAATCCCTGGGAATGGGCACACTGACATTAGAACAATTATTAAAGTATGGAAATCGGTGTAAACTGATTCATAGATCCATATTCTGTTATTTAAACTTTATAAGGTTATTTGAGAGTGCAATGTTTTGCTGAAAAGTCTTTACATTAATAATTTGAACACAAGGAGACAAACAAAGGTAAGTGCTCAGGGTTTGGAGATACCGTTTTATGAATGTGATGTGTAAGTTCTCATTCGGTCTACTGAGAGTTACTGCACACGGCTTAAGTGAGGGGTGAGCAGCGCGACCTCCAGCCCACCACCGAACTTTGCTTGAGTGAATCTCTCTGTGGTTGCCTGGGTGTTTCCTTTTCAATCATCAGTGTATGTGTCTCCTTTTCACTTCGCATTTTCGAGTCCATTTTCTACTTCACATCGTCCAGACCCTCCGTCGCCACCTCCTACTCTACATTTTCATTACTTACTGTGTATTCGTACAGTCGTGTCATTCTCACACACATTGATTTCTGCCTTCCCTTCTCCCTTCAGTCCACGGCGTCTCTTTAAAAAGACAATCGAGGAGTTGGTGACCAGCAGGCTCTTGAAAGAGCAGTCAGGAATCAGTCGGGGTTTACACTTCTGATAAGAAGAGAAAAACCAAACTGAGCAAAACTTGAGTCCGTGACCGTGGCGGACAAAATACGAGATGAGAACGAATACATATATACAGAGTGGGAGATAAGTGTAGTTCCTCATAGTTATTTCTCTATTAACTTTCTTGTAGACGTTAATAACTGGCAAAGGTTTGTGTGGAAGAAGGTCTCAGAGGAAGACAGGAGTAGTTCAATCAATCAGCTTTTGTTCAGTCACAGATGAGTACATGGATTCATACTTTGCAAAGCAGAAAAGTCTCTTTCCCTTTTCGGTCAGCTTTTTTATATCATTTCCTCCCTACCCCTTCCCCTTACTTATAAATCAGCATAATATCATTTATTTAAGCATTTCATGTTATATTGTGTAAATCGGCCATCTGTTTCTTTGCACGTTTCCTAAAGAAGGAAAAGTCATTTATCTCTTCCTCATTTTTTCCTGTCTCTAACGGACACGCTCCTAAAAAAGAAGTTCCCCTTAGTCAGCTTACTTCACCCTGTCTTATGACAGGGGCCTGTACAAATGACCTTTAACTATAGCAAAAACAGCTTTGCCAGCTTTTAACACTTACATACAAGTAGTTAATGCTGATGGCCAACATGAAAGAAAAATTATTTTGCATGTATATACAGTGGATTCAGAAATTATTCAGACCCCTTCAACTTTCTGTACACTTTATTGTGTTTGTAGATTTCATTTTAAATGACTAAGTTTACCAGTTTTGCCCATCGATCTACACTCAATAACCTGTAATGACAAAATGAAAACATGTTTTCATAAAAGTTTACAAATTTAATGAAAATCAAAAACTGAAACCTCACATTTATATAAGTATTTACACGCATTACTTTGCAGAAGCCCCCTTGGCAAGAATCCCAGCATCAAGTATCCCTAAGTAAGGCTCCATAAGCTGCACACCTGGATATGGGCAGTTTATTGCATTCTTCTTGGCAGATCTTCTCAATCTCTTTTAGTCTGTATGGGAAGTGTCTGTAAATCTGCCATCTTCAAGTCTCTCCAGAGTTGTTCTATGGGGTTTAAATGTGGTTTTTGGCAGGGCCGCTCAAGGACACTCAGAAATGTGGCCTGAAGTCAGCCAACTATTGTCTTGGCTGTGTGCTTTGGCTCATTACTATAGTGAAAGGTAGAACATCACCTCAGACAGAGGCTTTGTGTATTCTGGAATAGGTTTTCCTCAAGGTCCTCTCTGTATTTGACTTCATTAATCCTTTCTTTAATATTTCATGCTACACTGGAGGGATGATACTAGGCAGATGATAAGCAGTGCCTGTTTTCTTCAGATACAGTGCTTGGAGTTCCGTCTGAAGACTTTAAATTTTGTCTCATTTGACCAGAGAATCTTTTTAAACATTCTCCTGAGTCCTTCAAATGTCAGTTGGCAAACTGAAAGTGGCCTGTTATATAGCCAGTTACTCAAGAGTGACTTCCTTCTAACCACTCTACCATAAATGACTCACTGATGGAATGCTGCCTAGATAGTTGTCCTTCTGACAGGTTCTGTTATCATCTGAAGCTCAGTTACAGGAACCATTAAGTTCTTGGTCACATTCATGACCATGGCCTGCTTTGGCCAATTACTCTGTTTGCCTGGACTACACGTTCTAGGGCAGGGGTGTCAAACTCTGGTCCTGGAGGGCCACAGTGACTACAGGTTTTCATTCTAACCCTTTTTCTAATTAGCGAGCAGTTTTCACTACTAATGAACTCCTTTTCCCTTTATTTTAATAGCCCTGTTTTTAAGGATTCAGTCCTTATGAATTGATTTGTTTCTTCATGAAATGGCAGCCAAACAGAAATGAGATGTGAAACGAGCCAATGGATGACCAGCTAAATCGGTGGATCAAACTCCAACCAAATTCTCTCCAACCCGTTTCTTAATGAGAAGCAAATTCTTGCTGTTATTCCATTCCGTGGCTTCTTGTAGCACTCATTCTGCCAAAGCAGACATTTCCAAAACTGTTGATTTTTTTGTTCTTTTTTCTAAGAACACTGTCATGATGTTTTGGTGACCTGAGAGATCAACCTTAGTGAGGCCTTCAGCTTTCTTTATTTTCAGATATTGTGTAATGGGCACAGCTGAGCTGATCATGTGGTGGCTTGTTTTGTGTCTCATTATGGTTTGGCTGGTAATTAAGGAAAAAGACACAACTAAGGGGTCAGAGTCAAGTTAATTAAAACTAAGGGAAAAGGACTTAATTAGCAACATAAACAGGTCACTAATTAAGAAGATGGTTAGGATGAAAACCTGCAGCCACTGCAACCCTCCAGGACCGGAGTTTGAAACCTGTGTTCTAGGAGGAATCCTGGTGCTGCCAGACTTCTTCCGTTTCACAACTATTGTGGCCAATGTGCAATGTGTTCCTGGAAACATCCAGAGCATTAGAAATGTTTTTATCCTCTTGCCTTGATCTGGACCACACCACAGTTTGATTTTAGAGGTCGACAGAGAGTTCCTTGGACATCATGGCTTAGATTTTATCCTGATGTGCAGTGTGAATTGTGGGACCTTATATAAACCGGTACACACGGGCCTTTCAAAATGATGACCATTCAAGTCAGTTTGTCACAGGTGGACTCCATGTTCTCGACACGTCTCAAGGAGAATGAAAGCAAACCGGATGCACCAGAGCACACAAAGCTTCCAAATACTTCTACTGTAGAAATAAAAGATTTCAGTTTTATTGAGTGTAGACTGATGGGCTAAAATGTTAAATGTATCCATTTAAAAATAAACCTACAACACAATAAAGTGGGCAGAAGGGGAAAGGCTCTGAATACTTGATGAAGCCACCATACAGTTTATACAAACTGCTTAATCCAATTTAAACAGCATACATTAATGCCAGTTAATGAGTATTAATGAAGTTAGTAACAATTTAAGGTTGGTGTTACCGCCTCACAGCTCCAGCAGTGTGAATTTGAACCTCAGTCTGTTTACATGTCCTGTGCAGTTTTCACGTGTGCCCCCTTGCTATGTTTTTTGTTTGGTTTTTTTTTTTTCTCCCATATTATAAAGATGCACTGACAAATCTAACTGAGGTAATGTTGGATCAGTACAACATTTTTGATTTTGGTATCAACACCAGGTTTCAGACAACAGTGCTGGTAACAAATTAGTTCAAAGCAAATAAGGGTCACCCCTACGTACCACTGGACACTCTTAGCTGATCAACTGGCCTCTCTCCTCAAGTCAAGATCTTCTTTGATTCATTAGAATATTCATGAGGATTAGTAATAATTGGTTGTTACTTGTCTGGCTCCTCCTCTTAGGGTTACCCACAGCAGACTGGTCACTGTGGTACACAAATCTCCAAACGGAGGAGCTCTAAGGCTGACGGAGACACACAAGGTCTCCACCACAGCAAGGTCACGATACTGGGAGCAGTTCGGATTTAGTACTGGGGTATACATGAAACTATTCATGTTTTTTTGCTTTTGCATTTACTTCTACAAGATGAAACCGATGAACATGAAAGTTTGTCTTGAGATGTTAAAAACAGAGTTGACATTAAGTTTTAGACATTTTAAAATAAATTCTGCAGACATTCATTAAGACTCACACTATGTAGCTACTGTCCTCCATTACTAAGTCCCTTTTTCCAGACAGTTTTATTTGTAAACCATCTACGCTCGCCCAGTACCTCTGTTATATGTCACTCTCCATGAGTCTTTAAACAGTGGAGTCAGAACTGCTTGAATGGCGACAGAAGTGGTTTGTGTTATAAATTAATTAAGGGAGTTGGAGAACATTGCATGAAGTACTTTAAAGTGCACCGTGGTGCTGGTTTACTGGGTATTTTACTACACATTTACTAAGATTTTACAGTTCTCTTTGATTAAGGGAGGAAAACATTTCAGATTTTTTTTAATGTATCTTTTTTATTATTATGAATTCCTTTTGCTGGAGTCAGACTGTTCAGTGAGGCAGGACCCTCGCATACTTAATGTTTAAGCTGAAACAGCTCAGTTAAATGCAGACTGACGTCTGTCCACTAAAGTGCTTAGCTCATTAGTTATGGGATACGTCCGTTTCCATTACAGTAATGAATCAAAGTGAACATCAAAATTATACAGATAATAAAGTATATGTATTTCTCAATATAAATGCAAAAAAAAAAAAAAATTATTTGTGGTGTGAAATACATATGAAGAGCAACAAAAATGGTGCAGACTTTTAGATTTAAGTTTCCAAGGGTAAAGCACAACAGATTTAAGAATTCTATTCCCAGAGCTATAAGCATTTTAAATTCTTTTATTTGTAGGAATGCTGCTAAATGCTCTATTTTGAGTCATTTTTTGCAATGTTGAAGATAATTATTAATCTTTGACCTAATCTTGAATGTGTGTTCTTGTGCGGATGCTGGTCATCAGCTGTTGTGTCATTTCTTATTTCATTCTATTTGTGTAAAGGTGTTAAATGTTTATGTACTGTCTTGCTGAAACAAGTGTCACTCCAGGATTGTAAAGTATAGATAAACAACCTGCAGACCTCATTTGACAAAGTGGTGCAGATTGATTCACAACTCCAAATGCCACCTTCAGCTGATGGGCAGAAAGCTGGTTAATACATTATCCATCCATCCTCTTCCGCTTATCCGAGATTGGGTCACGGGGGCAGCAGCTTAAGCAGAGATACCCAGACTTCCCTCTTCCCGGCCACTTCTTCTAGCTCTTCTGGGGGAATTCCGAGGCATTCCCAGGCCAGCCGAGAGACATAGTCCCTCCAGTGTGTCCTGGGTTTTCCCTGGGGCCTCCTCCCAGTTAGACATGCCCGGAACACCTCACCAGGGAGGCATCCAGGAGGTATCCTG
This sequence comes from Polypterus senegalus, assembly GCF_016835505.1. Lineage (NCBI taxonomy): Eukaryota > Metazoa > Chordata > Cladistia > Polypteriformes > Polypteridae > Polypterus > Polypterus senegalus. The sequence goes on along the minus strand of NC_053161.1, from coordinate 171,929,618 downwards.
ATCAGATACCCGAGCTACCTCATCTGACTCCCCTCGATGCAGAGGAGCAGCGGCTCTACTTTGAGCCCCTCCTGGATGACTGAGCTTCTCACCCTATCTTTAAGGAAAAGCTCAGAAACCCTGCGGAGGAAACTCATTTCAGCTGCTTGTATTCGCGATCTTGTTCTTTCTGTCACTACCCACAGTTCATGACCATAGTGATGGTAGGAACGTAGATCAACCGGTAAATTGAGAGCATACGGCTCAGCTCCTTTTTCACCACGACAGACCGATGCGGAGCCCACATCGCTGCGGACACCGCACCAATCCGCCTCTTGATCTCTTACTCCATTCTTCCCTCACTCGTGAACAAGACCCTGAGATACTTCAACTCCTCCACTTGGGACAGGATCTCGCTCCCAACCCTGAGAGGGCATTTCCTACATTGAAGGAATGCAGTCTCCTAAGTAAAAAAGAGCCAGCTCTGCCCTTATGGAGTTAAAACACTTTTTCCTTTAAACACGACCCACATCTATTCTTGCTATGGCAGTGCAGTTAAGGAGCTTAAGTCAGGTCAATCAGCTATTTACTAATGGAGAAGGGATAGTCACAGTTTAACAGAACAGTGCACTTTAAAACCTTTAGTGAGAACAAGGGGTTTTATTAAATTTAATAATACAATCAAAAGTTATTATTGACTCTGTGGGTAACAGAGGACTGGTGACTTTTAATAAATTGATTCATTTGGTTACCCAGGAAGGTCTGTCAAACATACTGGCAAAAATAGAAGTTACGCACCATCAGTTACACCTGTCAGCCTAAGCTAACAAACCCCTTATTCCACTTGCTTGTCTTCTCCTGTTGCTTCTGCATATTTCAGCAAAGTTAAGATCCTCTTTCATCTTCTCCCTTCTGACCTTTCTGTTTCTTAACAATGTCCTGTGCCCCTACTTATATAAACCTGTATCACCATAAACTGATAAGACAATTCTGGAACCCCAGCAGCACTGTATGTTTAATTCAAGTATTGAATACTGCTGACCCACAACTGTGTAAGATGGTCTTCATGTTTCAGCCTGTTAGACCTTCACTCCACTCCCAAGACTGTTTCACATCTGATAATATGAAATGAAGAGCAATAATTTACTGTCAACATGCTATGAACTGTCTAACTTTTAGAAACCTTAACAGAGAGGGACTTGTAAAATGATATTGAAGTGTCTTTAGATATAAATGATGAAGTTTTAATGAAGCTGGTTGCTGTTCTTTCTACAGAGAAATAGAAAAAGCTGCTGTTTACTGGAACATCTTAATGGATGTGAAGCAGGAGAGCTGTGATGTGGACATGAATATCATGGTTATTAAGGAGGAGGACTGTGAGTGGGAGTCCATCTATTCTAAACAAGAAAGTCTGAACATCAAGAAAGAGAATAGTGAACTGTGGTCAGTGGGCATTCAAGAAGAAGGTGAAGAGAAGTCTGTCAGTTTTGAGACACATAACCATACAACTCTAAAGAGTATTGAGAAAGACGACTTTAATGATGGGTGTCAAGATGGAGTGGTGACCAGATTAGACTCTTCTCAAAGCAGACACTCTTCATCTCCAGAGCCTTCCATCAATGCGAAGTCTGAATCATTACAGTCTGGACCAAAGAGGGCTGAGGAAACTACATCTGTTACAACTCCGGAAAATCAGCCATCACCTACGACAAAGTCTGGGAAAAGTAAGTGTTAAATAAATTTGTGTGAGTTTTAGGTTTGGGGTTTATGGACATGAAAGGTTGGGTCTTGTGGTTATTATAAGAAATGTAAAAATGGAGTGAAAAGACTGCATTTTACTGTGTGTTTAAATGTAAGTTTGGGATTTCATCTATTGTAGCGTAAGGTTTAGCAGTTTGCTATTCTTCCATTATAGTGGCATTTAAGCATTTAGAGTCAACTCCATGACCCTTGTGTATTTACCAATTGGTTGACCCTTTTTTAGCAGTAATGATTTCCACCAGACTTTTTTGTAGCTGCTGATAAGCCTCGAACTTTATCCCATTCCTTGTCCAAACCTCTTCAGTTCCCTTATCCCTGGGACCTCTTTTCTGAATAGTCATCAACATCTTATGTCTCTTATTCGCCATTCCAGAACACCAGTTTCCTTATGTTGGATCAGTACTAATTCCATATTCCAGCCTTTCTCTTTTTGATTTCTTCATGTGTTTTTGCTCATTGTCCTGTGTCATCACTCAACTTTTGATAAGCTTCCACTATCCTGATATTTTTCTGTCAGATTTCTTCATAATATTTTGAATTCAGTGTTCCCATGATCATCTCAAGCTTTTCAAGCCCTGAAGGAGCAAAGCAGCATAAACCATGATGCTGTCTTCACCTTGAGTTTTTGGTTTGGATATGCAGTTCTCTCTTACCTCCAAACATAATGTTTTGACCAAAAAGTTCAACTTTTGTCTTATTCATTCATAGAACATTGTCTTTTCTAAAACATCAAGGTTATCTTTTACAAGTTCTGAGATGTGCAGTGATGCGTTTGTTAGATAGCATTAATTGAATTGGTGCTGCCCTTCCATAAACACCATTCTTATGCCAATCTTCACATGAGAAAAGACTTTGTAAAGTTCTGGAGATTTCTGCATGCCCTTTGCTCTGCCTCTGTGAGTTCCTTTTCACATTTGCTTTCATGTTGTGATCTTTCCAGAATGACCACTCCAATGCTGAATCCCCTCCATTTTAGTATAGAGTTTGGCTTTCTATAGATTGATGGACACCCAGGGCTTCCAAAATGCTTCTTTTTCACAATTTCCAGCTTTATACAGCTCTTCAGTTCTTCTGTGGTTCTTGTGACATCCACTAAGAAATATCTAGATGAAACATCAAACCTTTGGATTACACATTGAAGCATTGGATTGGAGAAACAACTTAGATGGACATGCTCACATCATTCTTGTACTATAATGTGAAAAAAGCTGTGTTTTCTGTCCTACTTCTGTGTAAGAGTGAATTAAATAAGACTTTTGCTCCTAAAAACAAGCAAAGGTAGTTGAGCTTTACTCAGACCTTTAGGTTTGTACGGCAGAGGGTGGAGAAAGCTTTTGCAGTAGTCACCAAGTCAGTGTCTTGGCTAAAAACAGGCAAGAGTAACTGTGATTCCTTACTAGAAAGAAGTTACACATTTTACATGTGATGCAGGATGGATTCAAAGAAATTATTAAAAACTCTGCAGTGGGTAAGTAAGAAGATAACAAAAGATGCTGCAAAGGGTGAAAAAAAAAACCAACTGAATAAGTCATATTAGACAAATAGCCCCAATGCTCACAAACATTTGAGAGCAACCATTAAGAAAAATATTAGGGTCTCTAAAAGACAGTTAGAGAGAAATATTGCAGATAAGGCAAAGATGAGCCAAAGAGATTCTTTCAATATTTTAGGAGTAAAAGAACAGTCATTACATGTATCTCTGTGCCATCTTAAGTATACCATCTCATACAGATGACATGACTTGGCTCAGGGTGACTGAGAGATTCCTCATCGGTCAGGCAATTCACACTGAAAAGCCGCCATCGCCGAATAACCCACAACTGTTAAGACCTGTAAGAGAACTGAGATTGTGTGATTTCTGCATGATGGTCTCTGTAATGAAGGCACATGTTCAGCACACACGTCAAAGAGGATGACAGTAGGGAGTCTAAATCAGCTTAGAATTCAGTCACCATCATGAGCCAGAAAATCAGTGTGATCCCTGAAAATTCACTTCTTGTGTAGCCTTATTAACATCAGAGTGCAAAATGTGCAATAAAATGAGATTTTCTGTTCAATTTGTTTTTCCACCTGGAGTTGCTAAAATGACAACACCAAAAATGTCTACATAGGACTTACAAATGCTCAAAACATGTCATAAATTTAAACTAATTTCCATGGCAAATTCTGATTTTATAAATCTAATCTTTGCATAAGAAATGGCTTACGCATGTTTCAAAGCAAAAGGAGGTTTTATACATGCAGCCCTGGTGAGTAGCTGTAATAGAGAATGTAAAATTAAATTAAGTGGCTTTCCATGTACAACTACTACGGTGGGCTGGCACCATGCCCGGGGTTTGTTTCCTGCCTTGCCCCAGGTGTTGGCTGGGATTGGCTCCAGCAGACCCCTGTGACCTTATATTTAGGATATAGCGGGTTGGATAATGGATGGATGGATGTACAACTAAGGTTTTAATATTGTTTATGCTTTTCAAAGGTTGTCTCTAATTTCAACCATCATGTATTTAATGTGAGTTAATTTTAATAATAGGGCAGTGGATTGATAATAAGCTGTTTGTTTGTTTTTTTTCTTTTAAACTTTATACAGGAAACAAACATCACTGCTGTCTGGAATGTGGCAAAGGATTCTCAGGCAGGAGTGCTCTTCAGATCCACACTAGAGTTCACACCGGAGAGAAGCCATATTGCTGTAATGAATGTGGCAGACAGTTCTCTTACAGGAACAGTTTTCAAATCCACACAAGAATTCACACTGGAGAAAAGCCATATTGCTGTGTGGAATGTGGCAAAAAATTCTGTCACACGACTTCGCTGCAAAGACACACAACAATTCACACCGGAGAGAAGCCATATTGCTGTAGTGAATGTGGTAAACAGTTTTCACAAATCGGCAATCTTCAGACACACGCTAGAGTTCACAGTGGAGAGAAGCCCTTTCACTGTAATGAATGTGGGAAACAATTTTCAGGAAGGGGCCACCTTCAGAGACACAGTAGAGTTCACAGTGGAGAGAAGCCGTATTGCTGTAATGAATGTGGTAAACAGTTTTCACAAAACAGCAGTCTTCAGAGACACAGTAGAATTCACACCGGAGAGAAGCCGTATCGTTGTAATGAATGTGGGAAACAGTTTTCACAAATAGGCAATCTTCAGACACACACTAGAGTTCACACCGGAATAAAAACAGTAAGAGCTTAAAAATCAGTTCAGAAAAACAAGCACGCTTCAGGACTCATGAGTGAAGTTCACTCCTGTTCTGAAAAATAAGGAAACCAAACTATTGGTGAGAAATTAATCCCAGAGAGAAACCATGTTGGTGTCTAGAATGTGGGAAACAATTCTGTCAGAGCAGTACTCTTCAGAGATGCACCGGAACTCCCACAGGAGAGAAGTACAACTGAAAAGTCCTGACTAAAGAGTGAGGTTCACTCCTGCCTGGACAGTAAGCACATGTAACCGACTGGAATCCATCCTACTCTGTGTTCTGTTAGAAAGAAGTCAACGTAGAGCAGGGGTTCCCAAACCCCAGTCCGCGGCCCGACAGCTGGGCCGCAAGATTCACTCAGTGAAGGGCTACAACAAAAGGCTGCCCCATTCACTGAGGACACTTTTCAGAACGCTAGGCGGGCGGGGCTTTTCAGCGGCACAGAGAGAGGAGAGAGACCGAGGTGAGAGAGTATTACACCAAAGTATTTTTATGTTTCTGACAGATTCCCCATATGACACAAGTCTATAGAAATCTCGTTACTGTGAAGTACATTCAGCAGCAGATACTTTCATTACAACGACGTGACCTTGAAATGCTTGAATGAATCATCCACAGAGCAATTAGTTCTGTGGTTGCAGCTCAGTTGTGCACATTTGCACAACGATCCCCAAACAGAAACATTGTAAAAAAAAATTTCTTTCTTCGAACTTTCCTCATGCTGTGTTTTTGCTGTTTTTGTTTTCTGTGGTTTTCAGTGATAACTTTTGCTTATTGCTGGTCAAGATTTGAAAAACATCCATTGGAATTTAACTCATTGTCAACCTTCTATAGTAATGGCAGACACAAAAAAACAATAACATTGTTAATGTTTGTGATGTGCAATCTGTTGGAATGACAAATGCAATGCATATTCTTTGTTATATGCAAAAAAGAAGAAAAATCTTGGGTAGCAAACGTATGCAAACTGCTGCATTTGAAGATGCTGAAAAAGCTGTTTTTATGTGGTTCAGTGATGCTCGTTCAAGAAACATTCCTATTAATGCGGCACTCATTCAAGAAAATGTGAGGTTTGTAAACTCTCTTGGGACCTCTGTCAACGGGTCAACACGTTGTGAGCCTGCTGTTTCCCTGCCCCGGCAACGGACAAACAATCTTACACAGACGCTGCAATCGCGCTTCGGGGTGCAATTCAGTGTGACGTTCCTGTTGGGTGGGGGGGATCCCAAAAGAGTTCAGAAACCTCACAATATGAAGAAGAAGAAGAGGATTATTCGGCTTCTGATTGATAACTGTGCTGCCCACAACATACTTCTACATTTAGATAATGTTCGCGTTGAATTCCTCCCACTCAATTGCACAGCATTGCTTCAGCCATTGGGTTTGGGCATCATTCGCACCCTGAAAGTGTATTATTGCAAGGAAATGCTGAGAAAAATTCTCGTCAGCATAACTTGTAGACAGGAGAAGATTAAAATAATGCAAAAGAAACTATTGAAGCTGCTTCCATTTCCAACATCCTATCTTTGTGAGGCAGCGTTTTCTTTGGTGACAGCAACCACAGAGTAGACGGAGTAGATTGAACATAAGCAACACACTTCGCGTGTCACTGTCTTCCATTGTCACCAGATGGGATCGTCTGGTTGCAGGAAAACAAGCTCAGGGCTCCTACTGATTCTGCATTATGGTAAGCTGTATAATTTCTATTATGATATTATAACTTAATGATAATAGAAATGTAATATAAATTGTGTATAAAACAGCCCTACGAACCCGCCCCTAAAAATCCACGTGGACGTAGAGAAGAAACAGAAGTTTATTACCTTTTCCCTTTCCTGAAACCAAAACAAAAAACAGCCGTCATACAAAGAGCTTCTCGCTAATGCCAATTAAATAATAAAGTCAATTACTAATAATTAAAAATGCAAATCTTGTAATACAAAAATAAATAAAATTAACGTCCAGAATATACACATGGCCAAAGCTGTGACCATGCCCAATTATGTTTAAATGCTGTGGCAGCATGCAAATAGAATAAATGCTATTTTTTTGTTGTTGTTACTTAAACATACAAAAACTGCATATAAGAACTCAAATAACACTGCTTATTTGATGCTTGAGCATTTCCAAATACTATACATGTCAAATAAAATAAAATTAGAACAGGCTTGGGATAAGCTGAAAATACGACTTACCCCTACAGCATCCACCAAGCCTCTGTGGAGTGTAACATTAAATGGCATCCGTACTACAACATACAGTCAATATGCTACTGACTTTTTGGGAAGTTCAAAACTAAAAGCATCAAAAAATGACAAAAGACAGAATAAGCTTTGTTACACACACACACACACACACACACACACCAAGGAAATTTGGAGAAATGAATCTCAACAGAAGCCATATTGCAGTTCTGACTCTCCCTAACCAAAATCTCCTGGGCCACGAAAGAATTCCAATCTGGTTGCCACCTCCTGACACCTCGATGAGTACGTTGGAAGAGACAGAAGTCAAAACACACTGGCCTGAATACTTAAGTTTTTGTGCACCTTAAAATGGTGGGCCTAGTTGGATAAAATCTATACTCGGGGGGGGCTACCAGCCTTGGTGTACTACCTTGAAGATTTTAATTGTTCCGAGGTGCCTTCATTTTATTATAGTCTTAAATTGTTAATTACTGAACTGTTATTGGGTAAAACTAAAGGTGACATTTCTTTTCTCACCCAAAAAAGTTTTTCAGAGAGCTTTTTAAAAGTACTAGCAAAGTTAACCTGTCAAAGACATGCTTTAGAATGAATTTCATATGTTAGGACTGATAGGCAGTGACAGTGTGTCACACTGGGGAAGTCACTTCACCTGCCTGTGCTAATAGTGGAAAAACAAAAGAAATGTAAGCAATTGTGTCTCAAATGTTGTAAGTCACCTTGGAATCAGTCAAATAATTATAATAATAATAATTGTCATGAAGTTTATTAATAAAGTAGGGGTTTCCTGTTCCCGAGAGCCTTTGCATTCCGCTCTCTTCATTTACTTACAGGGTACTTTCTTGGTTGTTGTTATAAATTGTTTGTTGCTTTGAATAAATTACAAAATGCTGGAATTCATCAGTCTGTCAACTCCAGTCATCTGACTGTGACTCCTGCACTCGGCTTTCTGTTTTTTGAACCCTGTGAATTAGCACATTTTTCGGAGGTTTCCTGAAACCCCTCTTTTACGTGGTCCTTCAAGCCGGAAGCTAAACCGACCAACCTGAGAATAAAGTGGACAAAACAGTGACTATGGAGCAGCTTAACATCGTCTCTAGTGAACTGAGCATCAATGCAGAAGAGAACACCTGGCCTGACATCCCCACATTCGGCCAAACCCCATCTCACACACCATAGACAACCCATCAGCGGGCGATGCTAAATCCTTTCGATCAAGGCCAGTAAGAGACGGCAGGCCACGAGAGCACAAATGTTATATGGTAGTCTGATAGCAGTCACGGGATATTTTATCTTTGCTGTTACAACAAATAATTCTGAGCAGACGTCAGCCTCAGCACCAACTGTGGTCATCGCTGCTCTTGTGAAAAGAATGGAGAGAAATGCCATCAACTCAGAGAGGGAGAGGCAAGTTTGTTTTGCCATGTGAACGTCACTGAGAGAATAAAACTGAATAATAAAAAAAAAAAAATAGCGCCAACTTTTACAAGTAGCCACAATTTACACCGGGTTAGGGTTACAGACTCAAATCAAATGTTTGTTTTTATTATATCTCTCTATTATAAAAGAAAATGTTGAGACATGACTATTGCCAAGAGATTTTTTCAAGTCTCGCCCTCCTCTCAACCATTTACAGTTAACGTCCCCCGGTCCTCTCACCTCTCATTCGTGTGAATGCTTTTGTCAGACACAGTTCCTACTCTCTCAGCTCTTATAAATTTTTTACGTTTCCCTCACTTTAAGTTCCCAATTAAAGAAGACTTATGTCCAAATGTAACTGAAGAATTTCATCATGAAGGGTTATCAACAGAAAAAAATTAGTATACGGGCAATCCTAGCACTGAGAAACTATGAAGTCACGGTTACACGGCAAATTGGTTAAATGCGTATCAATAGACTATGCTGAAACAGTTGGTGGTGATGTTGCAGAAGATGAAAACATCAACTTACAGCATCCTGTAGAATATCTACAACCATTAACACTGTCAGGTTTTCCACCGGCCGAATTACTGTTGAGAGAAGGATGTATTTTAATGTTATTGTGTAATTTATGACTGAGTGATGGGCTATGCAATAGCAGCAGATTAGTTTCTATTCAAAATTGGTCGAACAATTCTGACATGTAAAATTTTAACAGGCAACAAGGAAGGTAATGTAGTACATATTCTGCGGATAACATTAGACACCAAAGGAGATCTTGATATGCCATTCATATTAAAACGTTTACAGTTTCCTGTTAGAATAGCTTTTACTATGACAATTAAGAATCACAGGGACAAACATTCGAAAAAGTTGATTTATTAGAGGGAAAGAAATATGATATTCACTCACGGGCAGTTATAAATTCCATTGTCACGATGTAATTCCAAACACGGAATCAAAATTCAATGTGATACTGACGAAAAGTTAATTCCAAATATTGTTTTACTGAAGTTTTACAGTAAAAGTTTAAAAGGTATTTACATATTAATTTCAAAGCCAAACAGAATTAAAACGTATAACGCAACAAATAACTCTTAACACAACATGAAACATAAGTTTCTTTCAATTTATTACATTTTACTATTTTTTACTATGGTTAATTATTCACTGTAATGTAAGATAGTTAGGTCTATTATGCATATGTAAGAATTCCCATGATAATAAAAAAATCTGTTTAAATTGTACATCCGCTTCCCCATACACAAGTGGCAGATACGCGAAGTGGCTAGCATGGAGCGTCCGACCAGGGGTTGGCGAGTGAAGCGAGCAGGAGGCAGAGCCACCTATTTATAGTAATAATAATAGCAGCAGCTCAATATTCAGAGCGCCAAGACTCACACGGTACTTTTTGGTTATAAAGCAGCAGTTCTTACCTCTGCACCATTCAAGAATACACATTAACTTCCTGTCAATTGACATTTGAGCTTGGGCTTTTAACTCATTGACCGCAACATATAAATCAAATAATTTTGTTTTCTTTGGTTATATTCTTGAATAAAAGTGCATATGTTCATTTAACATTTGGACTAAAGTCTTCACGCATTATACACTTCACGTCACTATTAGTATAACATGGAAAAAGTTTCTGCTTTAGGTATGAGTTCAGCATTTCTTACCTCACATTTCCTTTCATCCTACACTTACCCAAATCTTTAAAGTCACAGAACACACATGAAGTGCATGTATTCCAAATAACGATATTGTGAGCTGGGGGACTGATCGGGTTCAATATCTAGTTTGGGCTCGAGCACTTCCCCAACAGCCACTTCGGGTTCAATATTTAAATAGGGCTCGAGTTCTTCCCCAACAGCCAGGTAGTCCTTTTCCCCCACGCTAAGCTTGACACGAGGCTCACTGACTGGTGTCCGACATTTGGTTATGAGTCTAGAAAAAAAGGCATTCCTCCTGCCGATCAGTAAGGGCCAGGGGCAGGAGTCCAAAATGGCAGACTAAACTTTAAAATGTCGACCATTATATGTTAAAGGAAGAAGCAATGTCTGATTGTCTTTAGAAGAAGCAATGTCTGATTGTCTTTAACATCTCCATGTACACAACGTATGTTTACAGTTGCAGTATTACACAGATACCTGTAATCACGACAGTCCCGTCTGACACTGCAAAGGTCATTTCCTGAGTCAAATAATGCCAAGATCTCGTGGTCCCCCAACTTCACCAAGACCATTAAGCCATTCTTTTTATCTGAAGAATAAGGAACACAGGAGCAACAAACCTGGTACCACTTGTCACGCTTGGGTCACAGATTTGCATAGAAACACAGGAGGTTGTAGAGACAGGAACTTTATTCAAACACTGCAAACAAACATCTCTCTTTTACAAAAGTTTAAACATGCTCCTTGACAAGACAGAGATGACAGTTCCGTCTCACAATTAAAAGAATGCAAACATATCTTCCTCTTGAAAGGAGTGCGCGTCAGAAGCAGGGAAGGACAGAGAGAGAGAAAGGCAAACAATCAATCAAAAATTGACGGGAGCTGTTCGAACTTTTAAGTCTGCAAAGTACCGCGCGGATTGAGCAATGAGCAATGTGAAGTTAGTCTTTAAGCGTCTTTTTTTAGCCAGTAGGGGTGCAATCAGCCCCCCCAGCTCACAATATACTGTATTATTTACCCTATACAACTCCAGACAGCTCACACACAGATAAGAAGCCTTGGCTTAAGCTGGGAGAACTTCTTGCCCGAGTTGAGCTACATCAAGGGGGTGGGATAGCAGGCTGCTTGCTGCTTGTGCTGATCGACACATTTGCAAAACAAAAGACACTAATGGAGAGGTGTGAAGGGATTTAAGGTGTGCTGGGATTATGAGTTTTTTTTGTAGGTGTCAGGTATTCTAGTGTTAATAAGAAAGATCATTTTTTGTAATTTCATATGGAAAACTCTGCCGATGAAATCACATCTGTCCTGAGGAACACTGTTGGAAAGTAAGTTTGCTTTCTTTTCAGGCCACAGACAGTTACAGATAAATGTAATAAAAAGCACAGGTCTTCCGAAATTTAGAACATAAGTAATGGAGTCTTGCGTATGCTCATACATATATCAGGGCCCGACTGTGAATGAAGATGGCAGGATGACCGATTGTCCAACATCCGAAATGTTCTCGTCTCCTCGCAATGCATCCTGTAAGTGGATGTACAGTCAAAGTAAAAAGTATGGGAACCTTTGGAATGATCTGGTTTACTGTATGAATTGGTCATATAAAGTGATCTGATCTTCATCTAAGTCACAGGTACTGATATACACAATAAGCTTAAGCCAATTGCACAACAAATTCTACTCTTTCATGTCTTTATTTTACAAATGCATTCAACGTTCACAGTGGTAGTGGAAAAAGTAAGTGAACCTTGGGATTTAATAACTGGTTGACCCTCCTTTGACTGCAATGACCTTAACCAGGCGCTTCTTGTAACTGCAGATCAGACCTGCACATCATGTGGGGGGAATTTGAGCCCATTCTTCCCTGCAGAACTGCCTTAACTCTTCCATATTCTTTGGTGGTTTTCTGTGTATGACTCTCTTCAAGTCATTAAATAGGATTGAGACCTGGACTCTGACTGGGCCACTCCAAAAGGCGCAGTTTGCTCTTCTGAAGCCATTGTGCTGTAGGTTTGCTGCGATGTTTGGGGTCATTGTCCTCTTGCATCACCCAAGTTGACGGACAGACACCCTAACATTATCCTGGAGAATTTATTGATAAACTTGTGAATTCATTTTCACCTCAATGATGGCAAGCGCTCCAGACCCTGATGCAGCAAAGCATGCCCAAATCATGATGTTCCCTCCACCATACTTTACTGTAGGGATGATGTTTTGATGTTGATATGCAGTGCCCTTATTACGCCAAATCAAGTTCTGCTTGTTCCTCCCAAATAGCTCAATTTTGGTTTCATCACTACACAGAATATTTTCCCAGTACCGTTGTGGAGTGTCCAAGTGCTCTTTCACAAACTTCAGGCGTTCACCAATGTTCTTTTTTGATAGCAGTGGCTTCCTTCTTGGTGTCCTTTCATGGACTCCTTTCTTGTTCAATGTTTTGCGTGTACTTGACTCATGAACAGAGATGTTAGCCAGTTCTAATGACTTCTTCAAGTCCATTGTTGTCACTCTAGGGTTCTTCTTTACCTCATTGCTGACTTTGTGTTGTGCTCTTGGGGTCATCTTGGCAGGGAGCCCACTTTTAGGCAGATTAGCCACAATACCAATTTCCTCCATTTATAGACAACTTACCTAACAGTAGACTGATGAATATCTAAAATCTCTGAGATGACTTTGTAACCCTTTCCAGCTTTATGTAGATTAACAGTTCTCAATCATAGCTCTTCAGGCAGCTCTTTTGTGCGAGGCACGATTCCCATCTGAATATGCTTCTTGTCAAAAGCTCAAACTCAAACTTTATAGTGTTTGTTATCAATCAAAGTCATTCTAGTCCACACCTCTGAACTAATTTCATTAAAAGGACTCCAGGTGTGCTAAATGTGGACTGCAATTAGCTTTTTAAAAAGTCATTAGCTTAGGGTTTACTTACTTTTTCCAACTTTCAGTTTCAAAGTTTGAATTATTTATTCAATATGGTCAAAAATTCTCTGTAAATCTGTGTATCTTCAGTTATATGAGACTGTGTTTGTTCATTATTGTTACTGACATGAAGATACAACCTTGTTTTATATGGGAATTAGACATAAATATAGAGAATTCCTAGGGGTTCACATACTTTTTACTTTGACTGTAAGTTTCTGCCCACAGTTTTGTTTGGTTTTGTCTAACAAATGACAGTCTCTCAGATTTGACTTTTGCGTACATATCCACACATAACTGACTGGTTAACGTAATTTAACAAAGAACTATGTTGAAATTTTCACTATGCACCATCATCCGGTATGCATAAGAATTCATGGAGGAGACGGTATTCTGAAGTGGTTCACCTGTGGTAGGATTTCTCTGCAGAATCGAAATTGAATATGTATCTTCACCCTGAAGAAAATCAATGAATACTGCAAAGCGTCATACCCCCGGTGAAGTTTGGATATTCTCTTCTTTGAGTCTACCAACCCAGACTGTATAATATCTCTAGGCCCAACTTCTTATCCAGCAAATACTAAAGTGACTTTATTGATCGTGGGCGCCATTGCAGACTTACGTGACAAAATATAAGAGTTATGTTCGTGCAATAAATCTTGCAGCTAGCAAAGCAACACTCTATTTAAATTGCTCACATTGAGGCAACATGCAGTCACTTGAGAATCATAATCATCAATGAAGTACATCTGAAGGAATGCGTGTTCACTTTTGGACAGTGGGAGGACACTTCTGATAAAATGGTAAATCTGTCCTTGGACTTTGAAAGTGAGTATATATCTAGCTTCCACTACTTGATTTGCTCCAAAAGATATCATATGGAACACATTGTTATAACAGCGAATATTTTTTAAGAAATCCTTAGAAAAGGGGTGCTGGCCAGATAACAACAACTGGAGAGGTTTTGGGGGCACTTGGATTAACGGTAATATTTTACAAAGACCAGTAGGTTAAATCTTAAGGCAGACCAAAACTGACAGGTGTGATTCATTTCACCAAGAGAGACTGATCTTTCATTTGTATAATCAATGTTGAATCAGTTGAAGGTTCAGTACTGCTTATTGGTCCATTTAAAGAAAACAACATCTGCAGCAGTATCGTTGCTGTGATCGAGGAGTATGTTGAAGCCAATCTTATTGGAGCCATGTCAATCGTTTTTGTGGTAGTTCGTTCTCTCTTAAAGCTGCATGGCGAGATATGTCAGCTGAAATGCAAGCTTGTCTTTAAGGCAAGGACCCTCTCTGACAAGGAAGAACATGTCTCACCTGATCAGCTCTCAGGCGAGCTGAATGATCATCAATCATCTCACGTTCTTTGTTAGAGGCTTGCCGCTGTTGATCCACCCTGAGGGACGATGCATGCCCTTCAGTTGACTCGAACTCTTGCCGAGATGCGTACCATTATTGATCTGCTTAAAGGCGAGCAGTTTGCTCTTCTGAGTTTTATCTTTGTCTAGATAAATGCTTTCTCTTTGCATCAGCAGTTGAACATTCAATTGAAAAACTGTGAAGGTTCGGGCATATTTTTTCTTCATAATTGAATAAGTATCAATGTAGATGTGATCTCTTTGCCAAAAATGTAAAAAGTTGGTAAGGTATCTCTGGCCATGCTGCAATGTCAAATGTTGGTACTGTATCTGATCGTGTTCAGCTCTGGGGAAAAGAGCACGTGGCCATGATATCTCTGGCAATCAGCAGCTACCCTGTAAAACACACATAGCTCCAATCTCTCTCTCAAAAACATCAAACGTTACTCCTTAACAATCTCTAGATGATAATGTGTGGTGAACAAAGAGGTATTGCTAGCTAAGCGGAGGCAGGGTATGCTTAAACATGTGGCAAGAAGTAGACTGACCCGAACAGAGGCTGGCGCATGAGTTTGGAGGGCCCCGCCTGGCTTCATTCCTAACTTAACGCTTCTCCCTCCCCTTGGCCCACAGCCTCTCTCTTGGATTTGTGCAAATAAATCAATGCCAGAACTGAACTATGATATTTAGCCTGATGAGAGAAGTCGCAAAATCAACTGGAATATTCAGCCAAATTATTGAAAAAAAATCTGATCTACAGTAAATCCTCGAGAAAAGTGGACAGACATACATACTATGCAGACAGACACTGCATTTTATATATATAAAATCCCTGTAACATGGAGGGGCCCAGAATTCCAGCAGGGCATCATGAAACTTGGAGTCTTTCATCACAGCCCTGCTGGATACCGTGGGGGCTGCCAGGGAATGCTGCAGGGCGGCTCAAGGACTTGTATTTTCCGTATAACTCGGAAGTACGTCCTAGTCACGGGGACAGAAAAAATGACGTACTTCCGGGCTGAAGAAAAAAGAGTTTTCACCCGACCCGGAAGTGTTAGAAAGTCAAATGGACCGAGGGACAGAAACACTTCCGGGTCAAGGACTTTAAAAGGATTGTGGGAGATCCTAGCAGTGAGCCGAGTTGGGAGGAAGGGTGACTGAGCTGCTGGGAGGTGTGGAGGAGTATTGATTGTGATTATTGTTATTATTGTTGTGTTTATTGAAAGTACAGTGGAGGTGCTTTGTGCACATTATTATTATAACTAGCAAAATACCCGCGCTTCGCAGCAGCGAAGTACTGCCTTAAAATTTTTAAGAAGAAAATAAAACCTTTTTAAACTAAGGGAAAATATACCTATAATTATTTGATAAGGATCTCTTTGTATACCACATTGTCAGTTCGGCCCTCCGGTTGTAATATGACCAAGCTGTGCGCTGAGCTTACTCTTGAGCATGCAACGTACAGTTGGCCATGTGAACAGTAATCTTGTCTCAAATCTCACAGCTTGGATTGTTGCTGTCATAATCGGCTTGAGTTTCATGGTTTGTTTCAATTACAACAGCATTTGCAGGACTTGTGTTGAAGTGACATTTGGCATCTGTCAAGCATTGTAAGCACACAACTGGTTTCATCGATAACTTCACATCCAGCTTTTGAGAGTTTAAACATTCATAAACATCAAAGTATCCACTACTGAAATCATCACCTGTCAATCTAAGATGTTTAAGAGGCATTGGCGGTTGTCGAAAGGTGTAAAATATTTGGCCATTTCGGTACACTTGAAAGCGACAAACGAACAATTCAGCGGCAGCCATCAACTCACATGCAGAACCATAGGTGAAGGGCTTAAGCATTTCACTCTTACAGTGCTACTGTGTATTATTAAATATCTTCTGTACCGTCATCAGTCCACACCTTGAACCTGTCCCAGTCATTCAATACATAAGACACAATGTTCCTCCGGATATCAAGAGTGAGCCTGATATGGCCGTGCAATATGTAACAAAGAGAATGGAAAAGGCAGGTGCCATCTCTGGGCATGGAAACCACTCGGTAAGTGACAGTTCTTTGATTGATGGTGATCACCTCGATAAACATGTTAATGGGGGTATGATTGGAACGATAAAGGAAATAGGTACCTGAACAATGTAAAGTAAGTCTAAAATACCTACACAATAACTATAATCGTAATAAACGAACAATAAAACTGCAGATAAGCCGTGGATTAAATAAAAAGGCTGTAGTTATCAGCTGGGAGACGTGAATCCCGTGGCGAAGCAAGGAAGGGAATTTAGAGACTGGAGCGACGGACGGCTTTATATAGGCAGGCAGCCAACAACGTGGGAGGCGTTGGAATGGGGGACCCAATGCCCCCTCACACGGTGACCGAGCTGCAGGCTATGGACGTATATATGTAGTAAGTAGGATTCAGTTAGCGTTGGGAACCCCCGTACCAAATTTCTTAAAGATGGGCCCATAACTAACAAAGACCTTTGGAAAGTTCAATATGGCGGCCAACATTGTATCATACCACCAAAATAAGTATGTACATCGGTTTCAGTTAGCGCAGGGGAGCCGCCTACCAAATTTCGTGAAGATGGGGCCATAAATAAGAAAGTTCAACATAGCAGACGTTGTCGACCGTTATGACCGTTACGTGTAGAATTTCGAAATGAAACCTGCTTAACTGTTGTAGGTAAGCTGTAAGGAATGAGCCTGCCAAATTTCAGCCTTCTACCTACACGGGAAGTTGGAGAATTAGTGATGAGTCAGTGAGTGAGTGAGTGAGTCAGTGAGGGCTTTGCTTTTTATTAGTATAGATAAATCCATTATTGGGACTTTTACCTGGTGTTTGTCGTGTGGTCTCAGGGTGCAAGGGGACGACAGCGCCCCTTATCTGTCACAGTGGCATAGCCGGCAGGATTCTCTGGCCGTCGGTTTGGCAGAGGACCTGGGAAAAAATTTCTGTGGACAGAATACCCCAAGAAGACAGCGTCACGACACGCAGAAACAAATCGCCACAACCCACATTTACTATGTCCGTCATGGGGAAAAAGAAGGTTAAGCAGAGTTGCAGCCCAAGCGGAGGTCCTATGTTCGTCAAGCCCGACACTCAGGATGAGCTACGGAGCGGCTACACAGGTCGGGAAAGGCCTCCAGAGGAAGATGGCTACCACGTGGTATGTGCCGGGGATTTAATTGATAACATCTTTAAAATAACACATTTTGTCTCGTGCACATACCTCGGAGAACATCATCTGGATGCTCTGTGGGAGGCAGGAGAAACTTCAGATGACGGTGGTGAGCTCTTGTTAGAGCAGACAAGCAAAAAGGAGGACTTCCGCAATTCGGGTGCTGGCAAGTTTCACGTGACCTGCCCCGGGGAATTATGGGAAGGAGAAGGTCCGTGTACTGCTGGACGACTTCGCCCAAAAGAAGACAGACTTGGTCTTTCCAAAGGGGAAGAGGGAGGCGAGTGAAGTACCGCTCACCCCACAAAAAGATACGGAGGTCCAGGAAATGATTGATCAGTCCGCCGTTAAATTGTTACAGGTGGATCGCAGTCAGCCAAAGGTGGCACCGCGGACCTCTGAGAAGAACACTAATTCTCAAATGCCTGTGCGCAGCCCAACCGAGCACATGCCAGGAGCGGGCGTGCTCATTGGCTCCTGACCAGAAGTTAAAGCTATTGATGGTTTGAGATTGCTGATTTTTGGGACTTTTACCTGTTGTCTGGCATGTGGTATGAGGGTTCAAGGGGATGACAGCGCCCCTATCTATCACTATATATATATATATATATATATATATATATATATAGATATATATATATATATATATATATAGATATATATATATATAGATCTATATATAGATATAGATATATATATAGATAGATATATATATATAGATATATATAGATAGATATATATAGATATATATATATAATTCACTAAGGAAAGACAACCATGGAAAGCACGCCGGAAGGGGTGTGGATTCACTAAGCCGCCGACAAGTAAGACACCTATGGCGCACACAGGAAGGAGCCACGCCCACCAACTCCAAGACCATTGGATACGACGACAACTCACAGAGCCACGCCCACCAACTCGGACGCGACGACACAGAAAAACTGCCGTCATTTATATTCGTCTGTCGTAGAGGTCACATACAACTCCGACCCACGTTGACTGTTAATAGAGGCATGTTCCTCGCGGAGGTAAATCGCCATATGCGGCGTGTAAAACTGTTTGCGAGGGGTATCCCATGGGATCCTTAAAACGTTCCTTTACAACTGAGGTTAAAACACAATGAAGTGAGCAGTCTTTAAAAAACGAGTTTTCGGTTACAATGCACGACCGCGTGCACTGTAGCAAACTGTTTTTTATATGCTACATACAGCAATTGCATCCACGACAAACATGCATCTTCTTAGATGCTCCTGCACTTTGTACACACCCCCCTCCGACCGTGGTTGGTTGTATTGGTGGATTATATATAGAAAGGCAGCCAAAACCGCACAGAGCAATGAAAAGTCTACGTGAGTCACAGGTGCATCTGGACTGTACAAAGACTCGAGTGACGAGTTGGAGGTGGGCACATGAGCAGGCAGTGTATACTGAATGAGAAACCAGCAGACTAGCATGACGGAGGGAGCGGAATGGATGTCCTTCTCCTCTCCTCCCGTTCCACCCTGAGCGCCGCACGGACAATTGTGTGTTGGTTCGTTCCATGCATTGGTTAAAACCCAATGAAGGAATCAGTCTTTAAAAACCAATAAGCCCTGTGCCTCTGTTTCATTACCGTCTCACCTGCTTCAACAATGCAGGCCCCGCAACAGGCAGCCAACCGGGTAACCAAAGTCTTTGAGTTCATGGGGGAGTATGGTTACAAAGCTGAAACTTAAAGGAACTGACGGAAGGGCACCACCAGGTGTGGAGCCTTTCGCTTCATTTGACTCAACACAGGAAACCTTGCCCGGACACGGACAGGATTGACAGATTGATAGCTCTTTCTCGATTCTGTGGGTGGTGGTGCATGGCAGGTCTTAGATGGTGGAGCGATTTGGCTAGTTATTTCCGAAAACGAATGAGACTACCGCCTGCTAAATAGTTACATGACCCAACAGCGGTAACAGGTCTGTGATGCACTTGTATGTCCGGTACTGCACGCACGCTACACTGAATGGATCAACGCGTGTCTACCCGGCGTGGGTAAGCCGTTGAACCCCATTCGTGATGGAGACCGTGGCTTCCAATTGTTCCCCACGAACGAGAAATTCCCAGTACGTGCAGGTCATACACTCGCGCTGATTACGTCCCTGCCCTTTGTAAAGCCCCCCATGGTCGGGTGACTTGGTGGATCATATATAAAAAAAAGCAGCCGGGACTGTAAAGAACAATGAAAAATCAACGTGGAAACCGACTGAGGCGGTGTTTGGAAAATTAACAGTCAACGTGACTCACAGGTGCGTGTGGACTGTACACAGACGAAAGCGACTCAGGTAGGGAGTTGGGGCGGGCACATAAGCGGGCAGTGCGTACTCAACGAGCGCCGTTCAACCCCGTCCTTCACTTTGGAAGGAGAAAGCGTGACGGTGCTCCTCCGGTTTTCAGTCACGGACAATTGTATGTTGGTTCGTAGTGTGCATTGTTGCAATGTTACTTTTCTTTGTGGTTTATTAAATTACGGATTTTTCAAATGTTTATTTTTTCCTCTGTGCTTAAAAATCATTTAAAAAGCGGCCTGATTATGTGGCGTATGCTACGCCGCGGGTTGGCTAGTATATATATACTAGCAGAATACCCGCGCTTTGCAGCAGAGAAGTAGTGTGTTAAAGAAGTTATGAAAAAGAAAAGGAAAAATTTTAAAAATAACGTAACATGATTGTTTATGTAATTGTTTTGTCTTTGATATGAGTGTTGTTGTCATATTTATATATATATATATATATATATATATATATATATATATATATATATATATATATATATATATATATATATATACATACATGTGTACATATATACACACACACACATGTACTATGGGGTGCCAAACAGGCAAATAAATTGATTTTGTGAATATATAAAGTCGGCGTCAGAATATATAAAGTCAAAACTTGAATATATAAAGTCAGCGTCGGTATACATAAAGTCAATACTTTTTTCTGAATATATAAAGTCAAAACTTGAATATATAAAGTCATCGCTGGAATATATAAAGTCAAAACTTGAATATATAAAGTCAGCGTCGGAATTTATAAAGTCATTCCCGATTATATAAAGTCAACATCGGAGTATATAAACTCACTCCTGAATATATAAAGTGAAAGTCAAAATCTATTGATTGAAACGACTCTGAACTGAACTAAGTTAACAAAAGCGTATTCAGAAAAATAAATTAAAAAAACACTGTTCGGTTAATGTTTGGAAAATGATGCATGTGCCCTGCCCAGGACTGGTTCCTGCCTTGCGCCCAGTGTTGGCTGGGATTGTCTCCAGCAGACCCCCGTGACCCTTTGGTGGGATTCAACGTGTTGGGAAATAGATGGATATTCCAGGGCTGACTTTGTATATTCCGACGCTGACTTTATATATTGAAGTTTTGACTTTATATATTCCAGCGCTTACTTTATATATTCCGAAATATTCCAACGCTGTCTTTATATACTCAGGTTTTGACTTTATATATTTGGGATTGACTTTAGGCTATATATTCAAGTTTTGACTTTATATATTCAGAAACAAGTATTGACTTTATATATACCGATGCTGACTTTATATAATCAAGTTTTGACTTCATATATTCGCAAATGACTTTATATATACAAGTTTTGACTTTATATAGTTAAATGTAGTCATCATTGCATAACTTTTTCTTTATCATAGAAATTCAAAGACTAAATTCAACTTCCATTCCTAACAAAGATATTTCTGGCGACTAAATAGAAGCTACTTATATCCAAATTCGAGCTATTGAGCTGTCGCCTGCCTGCATGAATAAATCACCCTCGCTTCGCTCTTACTTTTTTACCGTTCATTTAATCATGGCCAGTGGCGGAAAAATTATAAAATGGAAGGAGGACTACACTGAGTATGACTTTACCAAAACAATTATTGATGGCGAATCGATTATTCATAAAGCTTCAATTGGTGATCTGTTTTTCTGTGTTAACCTCATATTTTTTCATACTTCTTCTCAAACCAAGGGGGTGCGAGGCTTAAATGAATCGGGAAGTGATGATCAATGTAATCGGTGTACCAGGAAATCATGCATTGACAGAAGTTCCCCTTTGCTTGTAATTAAATGCATGATTTTTAACGTGTTATGGAGCACATGCATCGAAGCTTCTCAGCTGTGCTTGTGCTAAGAAAATGAAACATTTTAAAAATAACACGATTGTCAATGTAACCTTTTGTAAGTAGTGCCTGGAGGATTCAGTGTGAAGAAACTCTAGAGACAGCGTGTGTATTAACTTGTGGATTTTTCTGTGAGTATTTGGTGGCAGCGTCACAAAGTCGTAACACTGCGTTAGCTGCGGAGCGCAGCTCAGAGCGAAATGAGGTGAATGGGAGGGGAGTTGATGATGTGACTCCCCCACCCGCCTTAACTGTCAATCCCCCACAAACACAGTCTCTCGGAATTTGCATAAGCACAGCCCTTCACCTACAATTCTAACTTAGTTACAAAGTGATCAAAACTCTCGTTTATATCCTGCGTCCTCTCATTAAACTTGTATCCCGCATTACCCGTGGGCATGACAAACACCAGCGGCAGCCTGTCTATGAACTTAATTTAAACATTAGCTTTTCACTCGCTCGCTTCTTATTGTTTCACTGCCTTCTGAATTATATACAGTAATCCCTCCTCGATCGCGGGGTTGCGTTCCAGATCCCCCCGCGATAGGTGAAAATCCAGAAAACCATATGTTTGTATGGTTATTTTTATATATTTTAAGCCCTTATAAACTCTCCCACACTGTTAACATTATTAGAGCCCTCTAGACATGAAATAACACCCTTTAGTCAAACGTTTAAACTGTGCTCCATTACAAGACAGAGATGACAGTTCTTTCTCACAATTAAAAGAAAGCAAATATATCTTATCTTTAAAGGAGCGCCGTCAGGAGCAGAAAATGTCAGAGAGAGCGCTCGCAAAGAAAAGCAAACAATCAAAAAATCAATACATGCTTTTAAGTATACAGAAGCACCGCGATAAAGCGGCATTTTGTAGAAGAGCGTCCGTGTCCTCTGTTCAAACAGCCCCTCTGCTCACACCCCCTCCGTCAGGCAGAGAGTGAGAAAGATAGAGAGAAGCAAACAAGCGCCATGCGGGAAGCATATCTTATAGCATTGAGGAGTTTTAGTTAATATGTAATACATGCTCTGATTGGGTAGCTTTTAAGCCAACCGCCAATAGCATCCCTTGTATGAAATCAACTGGGCAATCAAACTGAGGAAGCATGTAACCTAAATTAAAAGACCCATTGTCCAGAAAGCGGCGAACCAGCGAAAAATCCATGATATATATTTAGATATGCTTACATTTAAAATCCACGATAGAGTGAAACGGCGAAAGTCAAAGCGCGATATAGCGAGGGATTACTGTAATGCATGTTTTCTTCAGCGCTTTTTGGAGCTCTTCCTGGTTTTCTACGTACTGCGTTGACAGTCAGTTCACGTGATTATGTGGGAGGCGTGATGATGTCACACGAAACTCCACCCCCCACGGCTTTCGAGCTCAACTCCATTACAGTATATGTAGAAAAACAGCTTCCAGTTATGACCATTACACGTAGAATTTTGAAATGAAACCTGCCCAACTTTTGTAAGTAAGCTGTTAGGAATGTGCCTGCCAAATTTCTGCCTTCTACCTACACAGGAAGTTGGAGAATTAGTGAGTCAGTCAGTGAGTCAGTGAGTGAGTCAGTGAGGGATTTGCTTTTTATTAGTATATATATATATATATATACATGCAGTATCTCACAAAAGTGAGTACACCACTCACATTTTTGTAAATATCTTATTATATCTTTTCATGGGACAACACTGAAGATGTGACACAATGTGATACAATGTAATGTAGTCAGTGTACAACTTATATAACAGTGTACGTAACCCTATGTTTCTCCCTCTTCTTAAAATACAGTATGTATTCACCACAGCCATGTCCATCCTTTTGGCAAAATCCACTATCATCTGACCTTCTTCATCCCTCTCCTTGACACCTTACCTACCCATCACCTCCCCGTCTCCTTAATTACCTTCACCAACATGTCCACTGAAATCCGCTCCAATCACCACTTTCTGTCCCTTGGGTACACTGTTCATCACTTCATCCAACTCACTCCAGAAATCTTCTTTCTCATCCATCGCACACGCAACTTGCGGTGTATATGCACTGACAACATTCATCATCACACCTCCAATTTCCAGCTTCGTAATCATTACTCTGTCTGACACTCTTTTCACCTCCGAAACACTCTTGACATACTGTTCCTTCAGAATAACCCCTACTCCATTTTTCCTCCTATCCACACCATGATAGAACAATTTGAATCCACCTCCAATCCACCAGGCCTTACTCCTCTTCTATTTAGTCTCTTGTACACATAATATATCAACCTTCCTTCTCTCCATCATATCTGTTAACTCTCTCCCCTTACCAGTCATACTGCCAACATTCAAAGTTCCTACCCTCAGTTCCACTCTCTTTACTTTCCTCCTCTCCTCCTGCCTCTGGACATGTCTCCCCCCTCTTCTTCTCCTTCTTCGGCCAACAGTAGCCCAATTTCCGCCAGCACACTGTTGGTAAACAGTACTGGTGGCGGTCATTGTTAACCCGGGGCTCGACTGATCCGGTATGGAAATTTGTATTGTTGTCCGCATTTTGATTTGGCAAAATTTTACACCGGATGCCCTTCCTGACGTAACCATCCCCATTTATCTGGAATTGGGACCGGCACGAAGAAACACACTGGTTTATGCCACCCCTGCGACTGGGTTAACATTGCTCTTCCTGAATACTCTATAATAATCTTCAATAAGGGCAGTCATGGAAGAGATAAGCAGTCTACCGGTCATTTGGCATCTAATATTTTATTGGGAGGAGATCATATTTGATAGGAAATGTTGCAGTAATTATATCAGAAATATATATTCAGTATTTTATAATACACTTTCAAAAACCTACTTAACTTTTTAGCAATTAGCAAATATTAACAAAATATTTGGATAATGTCAATTATGTATTGTCTGACCAATAAAATTAAGGAAGTCTCATACAAAATATTAAAAATAAGATGCTAAAAGAACTATTGATCTGTTAAATTATATTAAATTGTTTATATAAATTAGTTTAATAACCCAGATTTTTTATTATTTGTTCTGTAAGTCTTATATGTTTAAATTATAGATTTTTTATAATCGTTAATTATTTGCTTAATGTATTTTTAGTGATTATGAATAAAGCATTAAAGAAACAAAAGTTTCAGTGCTTTGTGAGGCTTCACTCCACCATGACGACCTTACAGAGTGCGACGATGATCACCTCGGTAAATGCGAGAGTTCCGTGAGGCAGGGACAGCACAGCCTGAGCAGAGTCACTGTGTGCTCCCTGATTGGGTGCTGCAATCCCCCTTCGACATATTAAACAAAGGATTGGACCCGGTGGGGTGCAGGGGTGGATCTACAGTAGGGCCATATTTCTAACATAATTCTGTGACACCTCATTTGCCCCTCATGTAAATATAATAGAAATCACAAAAACGGCAATTGATACCTAAGTTTCATAAAAATACTTTTGACATAAAGCATGTGCTTAATATTTCATGTAAACCTTCCCTTCAGAGTACACAGTGGCGTGCACAGGCTAGAAGATGCCCAGGGCAAACTCCTTGTTTGTATGTCCCCTAAGGTGAGGTGCTGTCAAAGTGAATGGTAAAGAAGGCATATGAATATGATAAAGAATGGTATATTAAATAAGAAATAAACACTTTATTCAAATTAAATATTAATTTAAATGTTTCCCCAAATTAGATCTCCTCTCTGAAAACAATTACTTCATTTTTTTACATTATCTGTGAGGATTTCTTTTTCAATACTGATTAAAGCCAGGTCGGTCAGACATTCTTGTGACATGGAAGATCTCAGATGAGTTTTTATTACTTTCAATTTTGAAAATCACAACTTGCGATTGAAAATACAATGGTATGCACTAATCTGTACGCAATGCAAATCGTGGGAAAGACATCCCTTCCAAACTGTACCAACCACTGGAGAGCATCTTTAGGATCAGGAGGAACTGTAACAGCATTCCTCCCAGCTCGGAGGAGCTTCACAAAGTCAGTAATTTCGTCATATAATTGTATTGCTGTCACATCATTACTAATATAGTATTCTACAAAGGCTGAACATTCCTTTTTTAATCTCTTTTTTTTCGTCTTCAATTGTGACTGAATGCAAATCCAGAAGAAATGAAAATCGGTTTCAAAGGACTTTTAAGTCGGTTCATAATCTCTACTATAACTCTATTCATTTCTTGCTGTGCCGTCAGTCCACTATCTCCTGCTGATTCTCCCGGCATTATTCTCCTTCTCCTTGTTTGGGTGATTGGTATCTTCCATTTTTCACAAAATTCATGTAAGCACTTCTAGCGCTTAATTAAAAGTTATAGTGCTTCTCTGAGAATGAGCTATAATAATTTAAATTTGCTTATTTTAAATTTAAACTATTTTCGAAACCGGGCACTCCTAGAAAGCAACACTCTTTGGATTGGATAACCCAGATATAGATGCCCGAGGCCATTGCCCCCTTGCCCTCCCACCCTGCACACCACTGAGAGTACAATACTTTGTTTCACACACACTTGCATCTCCTCATTCATTTTTTCTCTCCCACTATGAATTTAACGGAACACAGTTTGTGAGATTAAAATTGTCTGTCTCTAATGAATTCATGTGGTAATGTTAAAAATAACTGGTAAATTCTCTCTTTTTTGGGGGGTCTTTGTGGTGTGTGTGATTTGCAGCTAGGTATTTAGCTGATATTAACATTAAAGACAGTTGTATATTCAAAAAAGAACTACATCCAAAGTCAAAACAGCACCTAAGTAACACCAGCCCCATGTTATATTTCTTTTTACATGTTATAATTCCATGTTTCATGTGTACAGCATTTTATTCTTTGTTCTATTTATTATTATTATTTTATACTCATGGTTTGAGAACTTCATTTTACCCTAATACTTAGAAATACTTGTCACTGCACACTACTGTTCTATACATTTGCTGTTATTGGTGTCGATATATATATATATATATATATATATATATATATATATATATATATATATATATATATATATATATATATATATATATATATATATATAATGAGGTGCCAAACAGGCAAATACAATGATTTTCTGAATATATAAAGTCAGTGATCTGAATATAAAACGTCAAAGCCTCATTATATAAAGTCAGCGTCAGAATATTTAAAGTTATTGTCGGATTATATAAAGTCATTCCCAAATATAAGTCAAACCTTGAATATATAAAGTCAGCGCTGGAATATATAAAGTCAAAGTCAAAATATATTGATTGAAATGAGTAAACTAAAAAAAACTGAAATAAGTTAAGAAAAACGTATTCAGAAAAATATATTTAAAAAAAACACTGTTCGGTTAATGTTTTGAAAATGATGCATGTGCCCTGCCCAGGATTGGTTCCTGCCTTGCGCCCAGTGTTGGCTGGGATTGGCTCCAGCAGACCCCCATGTCCCTGTGGCCAGATTCAACGGGTTGGGAAATGGATGGATATTCCAGCGTTGACTTTGTATATTCCAACACTGACTTTATATACTCGGGTTTTGACTTTATATATTCAAGGTTTAACTTTATATATTCCGACGATGACTTTATATATTCAAGTTTTGACTTTATATATTGTGACGCCGACTTTATATATATATTTTATTTATATATTTTATATATATATATATATAAAACTAACGCTGACCAGCACAATGCACTATACGATAGCAAGAGTTAAACAAAATAAGACGCCTCACTCGTGGATCCCCGGCTGTTTCAATGAATATTTACTTTTGTATTGTATCATTATAATCGCTCCTGTTATTAGTATTATAATTAACCCTCATGTTTTCTTGAGATCAGATTTAATAGCCTTAAATATTTTCTTTGTTCTGACTTAATTAAAACAGAGTAGACGGAAAATAAAGGTTTATTCCTGTACTTTGCCATGATCTAGGTAAACACTCCTTGAACAACGATCAGACATACAAGTTCTTTGGTGCAGTGAAAGTCAATAAGCAGTTTCTTGGTTTTGCTGATGTTAAGCGATGTCTAATAATGTACAGTATGAAAGACACCATGTTAAAAAAGAAACAGCAGTCACTAATGGTGTATAGTAATGTCCAGTATAAAAGGACATATAAGAACGAAATAAAGGAAGAAATTATAGTCATTGAGTGCTGTAGTGTTGAAACAATAATCATTAAGCGGTATAATAATGAAAATTATTAAATGCTCTATATAATATAAAGCAAGAACAATCATTGAGGGGTGTATAATAATGTCAAGAAATAAAGAAAAAAGAACAGATGATAAGCAGACAGGAATATTGACTTTTTTAAATGTGCAACTTTTGATTAGAGCACGAGTCGCCAACTTCCGTCCTGGAGGACCATCGTGGCAGCAGGTTTTCATTCTAACCTTTTTTTTTAATTGAATGCCCTGTTTGTGCTGCTAATTAACTTCTTGTGAATTCATTTTAATTGATTTCTTCTCCTGAATTCCTTCATGGTTCTTCTGCATTGTTTCACTTCTTTCCTTAAATGGCACCAGAATAGAAATGAAATGTGACGTGCGGGAGCCAACAGAAGACCAACTAAGTGAGGACCTCAAACTCCAACCAGTTGCTTAATGAGGCGCCGAGTCTTGTTGTTAATTAAATTCGTTCTTTAATTGCATGGCTTGTTTCTGCTCTCGTGATGCATTAGCAGACATTTCTGAAACTGTTGATTTTCTCTTTTCTGAGAGCTCAGTTAAAATGTTTTGGGGACCTGAGCAGATCGACATTCCTGAGACCTTCATTTTCCTTTATTTTCAGATATTGTATGATTTCCACCAGTTTGTTTTTTGTTTTTTTTTTGGCTCATTTTATATCTCATTATTGTTTGGCTGGTAATTAAGGAAAAAGAAACAATTAAGGGGTCTGAGTCTTCAAGAGCAAGTCAAATACAATTAGTTCAAAAGGAGTTAATTAGCAGCAAATACAGGTCCCTCATTAAGAAAAGGGTTAGAATGAAAACCTGCAGCCACTGTGGAGCTGCCATTCCCTGGATTAGATAAAGCAAAAAGAAAAAACAAAATTGCAACAGCCTTGCCTTTCCTGTGTGTGATACAAGTGCTACAAGTAACAAAACCGACAAGAACTTTGAAAATCATGAGAAAATTAACTACAACTATGGTGGTTTATATGTGCGGTCCTGAAAGTCCAGTCAGGGAAGGCCAAATCCCCACGTGTGAGTGGGACAGCAGCGTTCAGAAGGAATGGCCAGCTAGAAAAAACCTGGGTGGCAAAAACGCATCAGCAGGCCTGTCTTGATGGATCCAGAGAAGGCACCGCTACCCCTGCCTCATATGAAATTTGGTTTAATGATGTCATTTGTCAGAGTCCTATCACAAGATGGAGCCTGTCTGATGGATCTGCGCCGAAAGACTCCGTTTTTCTATGAGGCTAAACTGAAAGAAGATCATTTTTGCTGAGCCTGATATTGGAAATCTGATTTCTAATGTGATTTTATTAGTGGAATGAATGAAATGAAACAAAAGGCTTTTCTATCATTCAGAGACGTTAGTTCTGTGTTTTTAGGTATATAAAGAAAAAATTATGAAGACTTTGTGAACAACTCATTTGTTAAGTTTAATGGAATTAAGTTGCAACGAGAAGAAGGGGACAGGGACTTTGGGGTGACAGTATGATGGTGGACTACTGCTCGATGATGAAAAAGAGAACAAAGGACAAGCCAGCAAACAAAAATCTAAGAAGTGACAAAAACTCGAGAAGTTATATGGACACCAATGATGTACAGTGTAATGTTTAACTAATTTAGAACAATGTGGTATGCATGAATAAATTGCATTATGATACAAGCAATATACTTTTTTATTGTGTTCATTAATGTAAATAAAAATAACTATTTGCAACTAAAATAGATTTTTTATGAGTTTTAATTTTTCAGACTTTTGAGTTAAGTAGCCGGAAAATCTAGAAATGCAGAATTAATCTCATGGTGCTGCTGTATTTCTTAAAAAAACACTCAGTTATCCCCATGTTAACACATATAAATACTTGGTAATAATAAAAAATATATCAGACTTAGTTATATAATTTCTACATTGACCAAAACATACAAACTGGGAAGTTACAGATTGATGAATTAGGTCTGGGATCCAATTAAAAGAAGAGCTTGTGAGGAATAAAAACCTGCATCCACACGGCGTCCCCCAGTCTGAGTCTGAGAAGCACTGATCTACTACATTTGACAGTGTCGCCCTCCTCTGTCCTCCTAATGGGTCACCTTTCATGTAAGCCCACAATACATTATTGCATGCCAGCTAAAGTCAGTCCTCACGCAGGGTCTGGTAAACCGAATAGAGCGAACACGCGTGCACGTGAGGGGCTGGTGTGTCGTTGCTCTGACGTCATCAAGTAACGACGACTAAACAGAGGTGCACGAGCGCATCGAATCTTGAGAACTATCGGGATGGGAGCCTGTTGCTGCAGAGTGAGCTGACTTTAAAACGTATCACACAGAGGCAGAAAGTAAGTGGTCCGTGTTCGGAGCCGTCACTTTGTGTGATTTTATTTTTCGCCTCTTGCAGTGCTACAGTACGCGTTTGGAAGGACAGGTCGATCTTTACAATGGACTCTCCTCGTGTGCCGCCTCACTTGGCTTCTGTCTTTGGCTCATTTTTTCGCTCGCGAAAGAAGTACGGCGGCAGAGGCTTTGTGCACAAAATATCCGTCAAATAAAAAACAGAAAGTACACAACCTCATCCTTCTACAAAGATCGGCGCGTTTACTTTTATACATTAAAACAGGAGCACGAGTCGCCCCGAGGCGTGACCACGGGGGTGGGGGGTATGCTTTTTGCATTATCTAATCCAGGGATTGCTTGGCGCCCCCCAAGCCGTGCCCACCCTGCGAAATGCTCTGTCTGTCCAATGAAAACAATATATGATTTTCAAAACTGAGTTGCTTTCCAATTGGTCCGTTTGAATTTGGGGCGTATCCGTCAGTGCCTCCTCTAGTGATGGACGGAGTGAAGCCTCACAAAGCATCGAAACGTTTGAAGCAATTCTGACGGGAATCGTATCGAAGCTTCGAAACGTTTGACACTCGTCTCTCTAGTGACACTTCCTGGCCATTTTCATTTATGTTTCACAAACTCATGATCCACTTCAATGACGTCTGTTTATAACTCTTATTGCTTTTATTTTATCGCTGCTACAGACTGACAACAAAGAGAAGGGCTCGTCAGCAACTTCTAGTGACTGATATGTGTGTGTATATATATACTGCTCAAAAGAATTAAAGGAACACTTTTTAATCAGAGTATAGCATAAAGTCAATGAAACTTATGGGATATTAATCTGGTCAGTTAAGTAGCAGAGGGGTTGTTAATCAGTTTCAGCTGCTGTGGTGTTAATGAAATTAACAACAGATGCACTAGAGGGGCAACAATGAGATGACCCCCAAAACAGGAATGGTTTAACAGGTGGAGGCCACTGACATTTTTCCCTCCTCATCTTTTCTGTCTGTTTCTTCACTAGTTTTGCATTTGGCTACAGTCAGTGTCACTACTGGTAGCATGAGGCGATACCTGGACCCTACAGAGGTTGCACAGGTAGTCCAACTTCTCCAGGATGGCACATCAATACGTGTCATTGCCAGAAGGTTTGCTGTGTCTCCCTGCACAGTCTCAAGGGCATGGAGGAGATTCTAGGAGACAAGCAGTTACTCTAGGAGAGCTGGAGAGGGCCATAGAAGGTCCATAACCCATCAGCAAGACCAGTATCTGCTCCTTTGGGCAAGGAGGAACAGGATGAGCACTGCCAGAGCCCTACAAAATGACCTCCAGTAGGCCACTGACCAAACAATCAGAAACAGACTTCATGAGGGTTGCCTGAGGGCCCAAATGTCTACTGCGCCCTGTGCTCACTGCACAGCACCGGGGAGCTCAATTGGCATTTGCCATAGAATACCAGAATTGGCAGGTCCACCACTGGCATCCTGTGCTTTTCACAGATGAGAGCAGGTTCACCCTGAGTATATGTGAAAGACGTGAAAGGGTCAGGAGAAGCCGTGGAGAATATTATGCTGCCTGTAACATCGCTTAGCATGACTGGTTTGGTGGTGGGTCAGTGATGATCTTGGAGGCATATCCATGGAGCGACTCACAGACCTCTACAGGCTAGACAACGGCATCTTGACTGCCATTAGGTATCAGGATGAAATCCTTGGACCCATTGTCAGACCCTACGCTGGTGCAGTAGATCCTGGTTTCCTCCTAATGCACGACAATGCCCGGCCTCATGTGGCAAGAGTATGCAGGCAGTACCTGGAGGATGAAGGAATTGAAACAATTGAATGGCCTTCACGATCCCCTGACTTAAACCCAATAGAAAATCTGTGGGACATTATGTTTCGGTCCATTAGGCGCCGCCATGTTGCTCCTCAGACTGTACAACAGCTCAGGGATGCCCTCATACAGATCTGGGAGGAAATGCCACAAGACACCATCCGTCGTCTCATTAGGAGCATGCCCCGACGTTGTCAAGCATGCATGCAAGCTCGTGGGGCCACACAAGATACTGAAAAGCATTTTGAGTAGCAGAAATTAAGTTTTTGAAAAATGGACTAGCCTGTCACATCTTCATTTCACTCTGATTTTAGGGTGTCTACACAATTGAGCCCTCTGTAGGCAGAAAACTTTTATTTCCATTAAAAGACTTGGCATCCTTTTGTTCCTAAGACATTGCCCTGTCGTTATTTGTATAGATATCCAACTTCATATTGAGATCTGATGTATCTAATGTGTTTCTTTAAAGTGTTCCTTTAATTTTTGTGAGCAGTGTATATATATATATATATATATATATATATATATATATATATATATATATAAGACGCTTATGGATTCCCGGCTCTTTCAATTAATATTTACTTTTGCACTGTATCGTTATTATCGCTCCTGTTATTAGTATTATTAACCCTCATCTTTTCTTGAGATCACATTTAATAGCCTTAAATGTTTTCTTTGTTCTGACTTAATTAAGACGGAGTAGACGGAAATAAAGGTTTATCCTTGTTCTTTGACATGATATAGGTAGGCACATTTGAGAAAGAAAAGGTGAAATCCTTAAATTACAGATGTTGTTATTCGATCAAGTATTGAAATATTTCATTTATTAATATTTTACAATATTTTGTGGAGCACAAAAGTAACGAGTTCACCACGAAGAAAAGACGCCGTCAGTAGCTTAACTAACTAAGGTGGTTGCATTTCGAATTCTGCGCGTAGCACAAACCCCGAGTTCGATCCGAATTAAAGACTCATCAAAATTAAGAATAATTTAAAACAATGATCTGGAGTGAAATCTTTATAACCAATTTGAAGTAAATAATTTTGAGAGATACTGTGGAAGGATCGTATAAGAGATCTGTTCGGGAATCACCCCCACTCAAAATCGCCATCAAAATGCGATGACTAATTGCAGACGGCAGCTCACGTATTTCAATTAATCCATCTTCTATTCATTGCCATTTGACGTCCATGAACCCCTCCATTGAATAAGGTGATAACAAACCCACTGTGGTAGATCAGGTTGAATTTGCTCTGCTGCACCAAACATTCAAAGGTGTCAATCCGGAGCACATCAGAGAGGCTGAGAGACATGGCGTAGATCAGTCACCGGCACACTGACACACACTTTTACTGCTGACATTGGTTGCACAACCATTTGCTCTGCTCTTTGCACACGAACTTGTTGCACTTATTACAGATGAATTTGGTTTTCTTGACCTTTGTTCTTGGACAAATGGAGCGTCTCTTGCGCTGTCCTGAATGGCGCTGGTGAGGGTGCCACTGGTAAAATGACCTGTTTGACATTTTGTGGTGTTTGCTACATATATTCCATGGAAGGTACTATGGGCTACTATCAGGTGACCAAAAGTGCAAATAAACATAAATACAAAATAAAAAGTAAGACACATAAACTAATTAATATGTGTCACATTGTTAGTAAGGTCTTACAAAAAAAAATACTTGAAAGGCAAGGTCATTAATCGTGATAGATTAAAAAAAAACATGGGTCAAAGAGGAGTGGAGTCACAGAGACCCCATGGTACCACAGCAGGGTTAAAGAGAGATCTACCTACCAGTTTCTTTATCCACTTTTATAA
This sequence comes from Polypterus senegalus, assembly GCF_016835505.1. Classification (NCBI taxonomy): domain Eukaryota; kingdom Metazoa; phylum Chordata; class Cladistia; order Polypteriformes; family Polypteridae; genus Polypterus; species Polypterus senegalus. The sequence continues at coordinate 171,895,596 of NC_053161.1, read as the reverse complement.
CAAACATCTCTCCAAAATGAGTTGAGAAATTTACAATGAAAAAAATGATCAGTCAGCAGATTCTGTAGCCCCTTTGCAGACACACAAGCATCACTTACATCAGTGGACCCACTGGCATGGTGTTTTATTAATCGAGTATTAACTATTGTTAAACACAAGCATGAAGGTCCAGGTTGAGTTCACCAATGAAATGTCACAGAAGGATCAGTTTTCTGAATTAATAATCACCTTATAAACTTCTTATTATATTCATTGTCCAATATGTTAACTCCACTTATACAGCAGATATTAAACTAATCTAATGAAAAAGTGTCTACAGGGGTGTGATTGCTTAGACATCGGGGGTAAGGTCAAATACAATTTCATATTCCCTTACTGAAGAAAACTTTCCTATTTTTATCAATCAGAACAGTCAGTCACATGGTGATTCTAATCAATTCAAAGCTGAACAAATAAAACGTTTGCTTACATATTAATAGCATTTTATCTTCTTTATTGGTAAAATTTGTATTGTTATAGAGAGTGAGATAAAGCTGTGGGGAGAATAATTCTGTTTATACAGTAAACGCCAATTCATCAAAACTTGTTTATGAAAGGCAACCAAATTTTTACTTTTCTTTGAAGGGCACAAAAGAAGAAACTGACCCCCTAAATTTGCTAAAGTGAAATTGTGTTTGTAATTCAAATCACTAGAAGAATTTTTAACTAATCTAACACGGCTAATTATAACTGTGGTTTAGTGTGGAGAAGTCAAGGACATTAAGTCACCCATATCATATTGTTTTTTTAACACATCCTTTTTTTAAACTTTGACTCCTGTTGTTTCATATGCAATAAAAAAGGAATCTTCTCTAACCTCACAGAAAAATAATTATTAGCTTCTAATGACAAACAGACATCTGCTGTTTTTCATAACCCCACCGCTACACTGGGTGGGACTCTGACTTGAATAGACGGACCTCTGGTTAGCCAAGTAGTACGTCTCTTCAGGACTTTAGTGGTCCTTGACTTGTAGCTTGAAATAATATTATTTTTCATGTTGTTATGAATTTTATTGCCAAGATAAGACACAATGTCAGGTTCAGTACGTTCAACTAACATGACCTTTTCTCAAGGTAAAGAGCTCACATTTTATGATATAATTTAAGAGATTCTGAAACTTTGAAGATATTTTTCAAAAATAAAATTATATCAATAAGCTAATTGTACAGTTTAGATTTCACTAACCTTTTTAAAGAAGCTTTTGTTCAATCAAAATTTTAAGACTTTGAACACATAAGAGGAGAGCAACAGAGATGTCGGGTTTCCTTGACGGACGCCTCCTTTAACATTCAATCTGTGCGACATCCCATTGGCAAAGTGAACTGAACTATTGGTACTTGTAGAGAACGTGTTTTAATGATCTTGAGACAAAAGTACTTAAATAGATAAGGTAAGAATGAACAAAAAATTAAAGTGACTAGTGTCAAATGCAGTATAAAAATTAAAACATGTAGTGGGTCATCATCTTAACAATTATTATCAAAGATAAAGTCCATTGTGAGACTAATACAGTATATTTACTCTTTTTTTATAAAGTTATTATATTATTTTAGAGTTATTTATTCTCTATTAATGTCGTCTAAGGCTGCTTAATGCCATCTAGCCAAGACTGAAGCAGTAATTTTACAATAAGGTTTAAGCAGGGTGACTGGGCACCAGTTAGCAGTTATCTGAGTTTCTTTGCCAGACATCTCATTTTGTGCTTTGATATCTCGTCAGGTTTCTTTTCACAGCTAAATTCTAGTATTTGTTTATCAATAAATTCAATAAAAATGTGCACGTTCTTTACCATGTCAATAATCTGTTCTTCAGTTTCCACTATCTGCTACATCTTATTTTTAAAATTGTACTTTTATTTAAACATAATATTTGAAAATGTATTACTGGCTTGGAGAAAAGCCCGAGTGGAGTCACTGAGAACACCGTCACAGTAGGACTGATCTGAAAATCTCAAACACTCATTTCCATCATGTGTACAATCCGTCTACCCAAAACTAACAATACTCTTCTCATGATGTTCCCTATCGCCCCTTCATAAACTAAATAGGATGTCTTTATTATTAATCCTGTACATTAAAAGCAAGTTTAATCAAACAACGCTTTAAAGACAGTTGTTCCGTTTCAACATGTGTAGCTGAAATATGTGAAGATTTAATATCCTAACAGCATCATTTTAAAGCCTGTTGTTAAGTATCATCTAATTTTATGAGTCTACGGACTGAAGCTGTTCCATAAATTACAGTCATACATCTATTTCGGCTCCATTTGGGACCAGCCATTTTGTTACTTGTCAAATGGGCTGTATGTCTGTCACAAAGTGTACAGGTCATTGGAACTGAGGGTCTGTGGGTCTGGTGTGGGTCTCTTTTACACAAACGTTAACTGCTGGTATGTAGCTGCACAATCCCGTCTTTGCATCTCGGTGTACACTTGTTAGTTTCATTTGCTGATCATAACAAACCTTTGTGGATGGGTGAAAGACCAGAGGAAGATTCTATAAAGTGTTGGGGTGCCAGCCAGGTCTCCCCTTTCAATTGAAGTGGCAAATAGAGTTTAAGGCCTTGGGTGCTTATTTTGTTTTCTAACATAAATAGCCAGATATAGGCTGCTCCATACTGACGTGTCCATATTAGTGTTGTGCAGTGAACAAACAAACTACTTATGTTGTACTTGTCTTGGTATGGCCATGGCCTGCTTTGGCCATTTACTCTGTTTGGCTGGACTACACATTCTAGGGCAGGGGTGTCAAACGCTGGTCCTGAAGGGCCAGAGTGGTTGCAGGTTTTCATTCGAACCCTTTTTCTAATCAGCGAGCAGTTTTCACTACTAATGAACTCCTTTTCCCTTTATTTTAATAGCCCTGTTTTCAAGGATTCAGTCCTTTTGAATTGATTTGTTTCTTCATGAAATGGCAGCCAAACAGAAATGAGATGTGAAACGAGCCAACGGATGACCAGCTAAATCGATGCATCAAACTCCAGCCAAATTCACTCCAACCAGTTTCTTAATGAGAAGCAAATTTTGGCTGTTAATTACGCTCGTTATTTCATTCTATGGCTTCTTGTTGCACTCCTTCTGCCAAAGCAGATATTTCCAAAACTGTTGATTTTTTTTGTTCTTTTTTCTAAGAACACTGTCATGATGTTTTGGTGACCTGAGAGATCAACCTTAGTGAGGCCTTCACCTTTCTTTATTTTCAGATATTGTGTAATGGACACAGCTGAGCTGATCATGTGGTGGCTCGTTTTGTGTCTCATTATGGTTTGGCTGGTAATTAAGGAAAAAGACACAACTAAGGGGTCTGAGTCAAGTTAATTAAAACTAAGGGAAAAGGACTTAATTAGCAACATAAACAGGTCACTAATTAAGAAGATGGTTAGGATGAAAACCTGCAGCCACTGCAGCCCTCTGGGACCAAAATTTTGAAACCCGTGTTCTAGGGGGAATCCTGGCGGTGCCAGACTTCTTCCATTTCACAACTTTTGTGGCCAATCTGTTCCTGGAAACATCCAGAGCATTAGAAATGTTTTCATCCCCTTGCCTTGATCTGGACCACACCACAGTTTGATTGTAGAGGTCGACAGAGAGCTCCTTGGACATCATGGCTTAGATTTTGTCCTGACGTTCAGTGTGAATTGCGTGACCTTATATAAACAGGTACACACGGGCCTTTCTAAATGATGACCGTTCAAGTCAGTTTGTCACAGGTGGACTCCAATCACGTTCTCTACACGTCTCAAGGAGAATGAAAGCAAACCGGATGCACCAGAGCACACAAAGCAAATACTTCTACTGTAGAAATAAAAGATTTCAGTTTGTGAGTAATGAATTTGCAAACCTATTTGAAAATGCATTTTTACATTGTCATTGTGGTGTATTGAGTGTAGACTGATGGTCAAGGATGTCAAATGTATCAATTTAAAAATAAACATACAACACAATAAAGTGGGTAGAAGGGGAAAGACTCTGAATACTTGATGAAGCCACCATACAGTTTATACAAACTGCTTAATCCAATTTAAACAGCATACATTGAAGCCAGTTAATGAGTATTAATGAAGTTATTAACAATTTGAGGTTGTTGTTACCGCCTCACAGCTCCAGCAGTGTGAATTTGAACCTCAGTCTGTTTACATGTCCTTTGCAGTTTTCACTTGTGCCCCCTTGCTGTGTTTGTTTTGTTTGTTTTTTATTCTCCTATATTATAAAGATACACTGACAAATCTAACTGAGGTAATGTTGGATCAGTACAACATTTTTTATTTTGGTACCAATACCAGGTTTCAGACAACAGTGCTGGTACCAAATAAGGGTCACCCCTTACATACCACCGGACACTCTTAGCTAATCACCTGGCCTCTCTCCTCAAGTCAAAATCTTCTTTGATTCATTAGAATATTCATGAGGGTTGTTAATAATTGGTTGTTACTTGACTGGCTCCTCCTCTCAGGGTTACCCACAGCAGACTGGTCACTGTGGCACAAAAATCTCCAAATGGTGGAGCTCTAAGGGTAACAGAGACAGACAAGGTATCCACCACAGCAAGGTCACAATACTGGGAGCAGTTGGGATTTAGTACTGGGGTATGCATGAAACTATTCATGTTTTTTTTGCGTTTGTGGGCAACATTTACTTCTACAAGATGAAACCAGTGAACATGAAAGTTTGTCTTGAGATGTTAAAAACAGAGATGAAATTTATTTTTAATCATTTTAAAATAAATTCTGCAGACATTCATTAATACTCGCACTATGTAGCTACTGTCCTTCATCACTAAATCCCTTTTTCTAGACAGTTTTATTTGTAAACCATCTACAGTCGCCCAGTGCCTCTGTTATGTGTCAATCTTCATGAGTCTTTAACACTAGAATTACCAGAGTTTACGAAAAAACGTGTAGATCCGTCCCACCTTAAAACCGTTCTCACCTCTCCGCCAGTGTCCTTTGTCCTCTAAATGTGCCGATAAAGACAAGCTGCAAGCAACCGGCTATTCCATCCCCCACCGACTTAGAACGTGCACAAACTTCTCCCAGCTCATGCCTTGATTGATTATCTGGGACTGATGTGGAGTTTTAGAGTGGAAATAACAGATCGTTATTTGGAATACACGCATTTCATGTGTGTTCTGTTTCTACAGTAATCTGTGTAAACACATTGTTTAAACAGAAACTTTTTCATATTTTAGTAAGAAATGTTACAAAATGTAGGCATAAACTATAGAATGTGTGAAGCATGAAGTCCAAACATCAAATAAACCCTTTTAGAAAAGGTTCAAGAACGATATAACAGCTTCCATGGCTTAGCAGTAAGATTTGCTGACTCACAGCGGAGCAGGCCTGCTGTGCCTCAGAGATCTAAGTTTGATTCCCCACTGGGGAGATAGTGTTTATTTCTTTTTTTTTTTTTTTCTTTTTACCCTCTAACCGACATAAACTTTATAAATTGGTATGCACTGTCAGTTAATGAGATCGTTATATTTTCATGTCAGATGCTCCTTTTAAAATATTTTTTAACATTTCAGACTGCAATGAACAAGTGTCCTTATAAATGTTATTTTGAAGAGCCATAACACACAGACAGACAGAGCACTCCCTGCGTAACAGAGAGACAGACAGGCAAAGCAGTCACTAGATATATAAACAAACAGGGAAGGCACATGTACTGAAAGAAAAAAAGATCAACATGTGCGTTGATCCTGCTGCACTGAAGAAGCTCACACGCTGTTAACCCCCCCATCTGACTTTAAGTAACCACGCAAGAGCTAAGATTTACCTCTTCAGTGTTCACCAAGACAATCACAGCACCAGCTTTTAATCTCAATCAGCGAGATCTACCTCCTGAAACAAAGTAAACCCAAGATCATAAAATCAATTTAAAAACCACCACCACCACAAATGTTTACGTCTCCTGCCCCCTCAGTCAGTCCACACGGTCGGTGTCTTTCTCACAGCACAGTAATCCCCTCACACACTAAATGCTGCCCTCTTAAGTAATACCAGGAGAAGTCTCACCTCCACTCTGCGATGTCACCTGTGTGTCCACCTGCAACCAAACTCCCTAATTATTAAGCTGACCACCACGACCTCCCTCACTAACTGGCTCAAGTGACACACGTGTTGTACCAAAGTCACTCGTCAGAAAACATGTGCACCAATTTAAACAAACAGATTAAGCTAATCCAGTGTCTAGCAATAGATAGAATGGATTTTGTAGAACTTTATTTGTCCCAAGGTAGAAATTGGCTTTGTACAGAAGCTGTTTACAAAAATTAAAAATAGGTAGATCAATAAGTAAATAAACATACACACACACTTTGGTCTGAACACACACCGGAATGACTATGAAGCAAGAAAATACAAGAGAAAGAAAAGTTCTAAATTCACTGTCAGTCAGAATGAGACATTAGCAAACGTACTGCTGTTGGTATAAAGGAGCCCCCATAGTGTTTCTTAACACACTTATGAGGAATGGTTTGAAAGAACTCAATTTTTGTGTGTCAGAGAGAGTATGTGTAGCATTGTTCATAATGACCCTCTGTTTTCTTTTAATTCTCTTCTTAGCTTTGAACTCCAGGAGGTCCACGGTGCATCCCATAACTTAGCTTGCCCTTTTACCTTGTTCATTCAGTCGGCCTCTCCTGACTTTTCTGTTTCTTAACACAGTCCTGTGCCTCTACTTGTATAAACCTTCATCAACATAAACTGATAAGACAATTCTGGGATCCCAGCAGCACTGTTTGTTTAATTCAAGTAGTGAATACTGCTGACCCACAACTGTGTAAGATGGTCTTCTTGTTTCAGCCTGTTGGACCTTCAGTCCACTCCCTAGATTGTTTCACATCTGATAATTTGAAATGAAGAGCAATGATTTACTGTCAGCATGCTATGAACTGTCTGACTTTTAGAAACCTTAACAGAGAGGGTCTTGTAAAAGGACATTGAAGTGTCTTTAGGTATAAGTGATGAAGTTTTAATGAAGCTGGTTGCTGTTCTTTCTACAGAGACAAAGAAAAAGCTGCTGTTTTACTGGAACATCTCCATGGACGTGAAACAGGAGACCAGTGATGTGGACATGAAAATCATGGTTATTAAGGAGGAGGACTGTGAGTGGGAGTCCATCTATCCTAAACAGGAAAGTCTGAGCATCAAGAAGGAGAATAGTGAACTGCAGTCAGTGGGCATTCAAGAAGAAGGTGAAGAGAAGTCTCTCAATATTGAGACACATAACCATACAAATCTGAAGAGTATTGAGGAAGACAATTTTCATGATGGGTTTCGAGATGGAGTGTTGACCAGGTTAGACTCTTCTCAAAGTAGACACTGTTCATCTCCAGAGCCTTCTATCAATATGAAGTCTAAATCATTACATTCTGAACCAAAGAGGGCTGAGCAAACTACATGTGTTACAACTCCGGAAAATCAGCCACTGCCTACGACAAAGTCTGGGAAAAGTAAGTGTTAAATAAATTTTTGTGAGTTTGAGGTTTGGGATTTATGGACATTAAAGGTTGGGTCTTGTGGTTATTATAAGAAATGTTGAAATGGAGTAAAAAGACTGCATTTTGCTGTGTGTTTAAATGTAAGTTTGAGATTTCATCTATTGTAGTGTAAGGTTTAGCAATTTGCTATTCTTCCATTATTGTGACATTTAAGCATTCACAGTCCACTCCATGACCCTCCTGTCTTTGTCAATTGGTTGACCCTTTATTAGCAGTAATGATCTCCACCAGGCTTTTTTTTTGTAACTTTTTTATCCCATTCCTTCTGTCCAAACCTCTTCAGTTCCTTCATCCCTGGTACCTTCTTTCTGAGTAACCCTCAGCATCTTGTGTCTCCTATTGGCCATTCCAGAAAACCAGTTTCCTTATGTTGGATCAGTACTAATTCCAGATTCCAGCCTTTCTTTTAGATTTCTTCATGTGTTTTTGCTTATTGTTCTGTGTCATCACTCAACTTTTGATAAGCTTCTACTATCCTGATATTTTTCTGTCAGATTTCTTCATAATATTTTGAATTCAGTGTTCCCATGATCATCTCAAGCTTTTCAAGCCCAGAAGGAGCAAAGCAGCGTAAACAGTGATGCTGTCTTCAGCTCTTCACCTTGAGGTTTTAGTATCGATATCAAGTTCTCTCTTACCTCCAAAATAGTGTTTTGACCAAAAAGTTCAACTTTTGTCTTATTCATTTACAGAACATTGTCTTTTTTAGAACATTAAGGTGATCTTTTACAAGTTTTGAGATGTACAGTGATGCATTTGTTAGATAGCATTGATTTCATTGGTGCTACCCTTTCATAAACATCATTCTTATGCTTTCCTTCACATGGTCACATGAAAAATGACTTTGTAAAGTTCTGGAGATTTCTGCAGGCCCTTTGCTCTGCCTCTGTAAGTTCCTTTTCACATTTGCTGTCATGTTGTGATCTTTCCAGAATGCTCACTCCAGTGCTGAATATCCTCCATTTTAGTAGACAGTTTTACTTTCTATAGATTGATGGACTCCCAGGTCTTCCAAAATGCTTCTTTTTCATATTTTCCAGCTTTACACAGCTCTTCAGTTCTTCTAAGGTTCTTGTGACATCCGTTAAGAAGTATCTGGATGAAACATCAAACCTTTGGATTACACATTGAAGCACTGGATTGGAGAAACAACTTAGACGGACATGCTCACATCATTTTTGTATTAAAAAGTGAAAAAAAGTTGAGTTTTCTGTGCTGCTTCTGTGTAAGAGTGAATTAAATAAGACCTTTGCTCCTAAAAATAAGCAAAGGTAATTGAGCCTTACTCGGACCTTTTAGGTTTGTGGGGCTGAGGGTGGATAAAGCTTTTGCAGTAGCCACCAAGTCAGTGTCTTGGCGAAAAACAGGCAAGAGCAACTGTGATTCCTTACTAGAAAGAAGTTACACATTTTACATGTGATGCAGGATGGATTCAAAGAAATTAATAAAAACTCTGCAGTGGGTAAATAAGAAGGTAACAAAAGATGCTGCAAGGGGGGAAAAAAAACAACTGAATAAGTCATATTAGACGAATAACCCCAATGCTCACGAACATTTGAGAGCAACCATTAAGAAAAATATTAGTATCTCTAAAAGACAGAGAGAAATATTGCAGATAAGGCAAAGTCAAGAGTAAAAGAACAGTCATTACATGTATCTCTGTACCATCTTGGGTATACCATCTCATACAGATGGGATGACGTGGCTCAGGGTGACTGAGAGATTCTTTACCAGTCAGACAGTTCACACTGAAAAGCCGCCATCGCCAAATAACTCACAGCTGTTAAGACTTGTAAGAGATCAGAGATCGTGTGATTTCTGCATGATGGTCTCTGTAATGAAGGCTGCAGTTCAGCACACAATTCAAAGAGGATGACAGTAGAGAGTCTCAATCAGCTTAGAATTCAGTCATAATCATGAGCCAAAATGTCATTGAGATGCATCAACACTCACTCATCGTGTAGCCTGTCAAACATCAGAATGTGAAATGTGCAGTGAAATGAGATTTTCTATTCAGTTCTTCTTTTTGCCACCTGGAGTTGCTAAAATGCCAACACCACAAATGTCTGCATAGGACTTATGAATGCTTAAACCTTGCAATAACTTTCAGCCAATTTTCACGGCAAGTTCCTGTTTTATAAATCCTGTCTTTTGGATAAGAAATGGCTTACTTGCAGATTGTGTGATTTCTGTGTCTCTGTAATGAAGGCACATGTTCAGCGCACACTTGAAAGAGGATGACAGTAGGGAGTCTAAATCAGCTTAGAATTCAGTCACGATCATGAGCCAGAAAATCAATGTGATCCCTGAAAATTCACTTCTTGATTAGCCTTATTAACATCAGAGTGCAAAATGTGAATAAAATGAGATTTTCTTTTCAGTTTGTTTTTCCACATAGAGGTGCTAAAATGCCAACACCAAAAATGTCTGCAAAGGACTTAGAAATGCTCAAAACTTGCCATAACTTTAAACTAATTTTTTGGTTTTATAAATCCTAACTTTAACGCAAGAAACGGCTTGCACGTTTCCAAGCAAAAGGAAGTTTTATACATGCAGCCCTGGTGAGTAGCAGTAATAGTGGATGCAAAATTAAATTAAATGTCTTTCCATGTACAACTAAGGTTTTATAATTGCTTATCAAAGATTTTTCTCTAATTTCAACTATCATGCATTTAATGTGAGTTAATGTTAATAATAGGGCAGTGGATTGATAATAAGCTGTTTGTTTTTTTCTTTTAAACTTTATACAGGAAACAAACGTCACTTCTGTTTGGAATGTGGCAAAGGATTCTCTGGCAGGAGTGCTCTTCAGATCCACACTAGAGTTCACACCGGAGAGAAGCCATATTGCTGTAATGAATGTGGCAGACAGTTCTCTTACAGGAACAGTTTTCAAATCCACACAAGAATTCACACTGGAGAAAAGCCATATTGCTGTGTGGAATGTGGCAAAAAATTCTGTCACACGACTTCGCTGCAGAGACATACAACAATTCACACTGGAGAGAAGCCATATTCCTGTAATGAATGTGGGAAACAGTTTTCAGGAAGAGGCCACCTTCAGAAACACGCTAGAGTTCACAATGGAGAGAAGCCGTATTGCTGTAATGAATGTGGTAAACTGTTTTCACAAATAGGCAATCTTCAGAGACACACTAGAGTTCACACGAGAGAGAAACCGTATATCTGTAATGAATGTGGTAAACAGTTTTCACAAAATAGCAATCTTCAGAACCACACTAGAGTTCACACAGGAGAGAAGCCGTATTGTTGTAATGAGTGTGGGAAACTGTTTTCACAAATAGGAAATCTTCAGTCACACACTAGAGTTCACACCGGAATGAAAACAGTAAGAGTTCAAAAATCAGTTCAGAAAAACAAGCACGCTGCAGGACTTATGAGTGAAGTTCACTCCTGGTCTGAAAAAACAGGAAACCAAACTATTGGTGAGAAATTAATCCCAGAGAGAAACCATGTTGGTGTCTAGAATGTGGGAAACAATTCTGTCAGAGCAGTACTCTTCAGAGATGCACCGGAACTCCCACAGAAGAGAAGTACAAATGAACAGTCCTGACTAAAGAGTGAGGTTCACTCCTGCCTGGACAGTAAACACATGTAACTGACTGGAATCCATCCTACTTTGGGATGTGTCAGAAACAAGTCAATATAGAGGAGAAACGGAAGTTTATTTCCTTTTCCCTTTCCCAAAAACTATGACTTACCCCCCACAGCATCCACCAAACCTCTGTAGAGTGTAACATTCATTCCGTACTACAACATATAGTTGATATGCTACTGACTTTTTGGGAAGTTCATAACTAAATGCTTCAAAAAATGACAAAAGACAGAATAAGCTTTGTTACACGCACACACCAAGAAAATTTGGAGAAATTAATCTCAACAGAAGCCATATTGCAGTTCTGGCTCTCCCAAACCAAAATCTCCTGGGCCACAAAATAATTCCAATCTGGGTGCCACCTCCTGACACCTCGATGAGTACGTTAGAAGACACAGAAGTCAAAACAGACTGGCATGAATACTTAAGTCTTTGTGCGCTGAACTCTTATTGGGTAAAACTAAAGGATACATTTCTTTTCCCACCCAAAAAAGTTTTTCAGAGAGCTTTTTAAATGTACTAGCAAAGTTAACCTGTCAAAGACATGCTTTAGAATGAATTTCATATGTCAAGACTGATAGGCACTGACAGTGTGTCACCATGAAGAAGTCACTTCACCTGCCTGTGCTAATAGTGGAAAAACGAAAGAAATGTAAGAAATTGTGTCTCAAATGTTGTAAGTCACCTTGGCATCAGTCAAATAATTCTAATAATAATTGTCATGAAGATTAATAAAGTCATGCCCTTGACCAGTAGGGGTTTACTTACAGTGTACTTTCTTGGTGGTTGTTGTAAATTGTTTGTTGCTTTGAATAAATTACAAAATACTGGAATTCACCAGTTTGTCATCTCCAGTCATCTGACTGTGACTTTTGCATTCAGCTTTCTGTTTTTTGAACCCTGTGAATTAGCACATTTTTCAGAGGTCCCTGAAACCTCTCTTTTACGTGGTCCTTTGAGACAGAAGCTAAACCGACCAACCTGAAAATAAAGTGGACAAAGCAGTGAGTATGGAGCAGCCTAACCTCATCTCTAGTGAACTGAGCATCAATGCGAAAGAGATCACCTGGCCTGACATCCCCACATTCAGTCAAACCCCATCTCACACAACATAGACAACCCGTCAGCAGGTGATACTAAATTCTTTCGGCAAAAGCCACTAAGAGACAACAGGCCACTGAGAGCACAAATGTTATATGGTAATCTGATAGCAGTCACTGGATATCGTATCTTTGATTGCTGGTACAACAAATAGTTCTGAGCAGACGTCAGCCTCAGCACCAACTGTGGTCATCGCTGCTCTTGTGAAAAGAATGTAGATAAATGCCACCTAAACGTCACTGAGAGATTAAAACTGAATACTAATAAAATAAAACAAGCTCTAACTTTTACAAGTAGCCATAATTTACACCAGGTGTTACAGATTCAAATTAAATGTACAGTATGTTTTTATTGTATCTCTCTATTATAGAAGAAAATGTTGACACATGACTATTGCCAAGAGATTTCTTCAAGCCCTCCTCTCAACCATTTACAGTTAACATAACCCGGTCCTCTCACCTCTGATTCGTATGAATTCTTTTGTCAGACACAGTTCCTAGTTAACTCTATTATGCATATGTAACAATTCACATGAAAATAAAAATCTCTTTAAATTGTACATCCACTTCCCCATACGCGAGTGGCAGATACGTGAAGTGGCTAGCGTGGAGTGTCCGCCCAGGGCTTGACAAGCGAACAGGGGTCAGAGCCCCCTAGTTATGGTAATAATAATAGCAGCAGCTCAATATTTGGAGCGCCGATACTCAAGCACGCTACTTTTGATAATAAGGCAGCAGTTCTTACCTCTGCACCATTCAAGAATACACATTAATTTCCTATCAAATGACATTTGAGCTTGGGCTTTTAACTCATTGACTGCAACATGTAAATCAATTTTTTTTTTTGTTTAAATTCTTGAATAAAAGCGCATGTGTTCATTTGATATTTGGACTAAAGTCTTCACACATTATACACTTCACGTCTTTATTAGTATAACATGGGAAAACGTTTCTGCTTTAGGTATGAGTTCAGCATTTATTACCTCACATTTCCTTTCATCCTACACTTACCCAAATCTTTATAGACACGGAACACACATGAAGTGCATGTATTCCACCTAACGATATACTGTATTATTTACCCTATACAACTCCAGACAGCTCACACACACAGATAAGAAGCCTTGGCTTAAGCTGGCAGAACTTCTTTCCAGAGTTGAGCTTTGTCAAGGGGGTTGGGATAATAGGCTGCATGCTGCTTGTGCTGATCGACACATTTGCAAAACAAAAGACAATGATGGAGAGGTGTGAAGGGATTTAAGATGGGCCAGGATTATGAGTTTTTTCGTAGGTGTCAGGTATTCTTGTGTTAGTAAGAAGGATAATTTTTTGTAATTTCAGATGGAAAACTATTGATGAAATCGCATATGTCCTGAGGAACACCGTTGGGAAATAGGTTTGCTTTTATGTCAGGCCACAGAGGGTTACAGATAAATCTTATAATAAGGTCAGGTCTTCTGAATTTCAAATAATTCTTGCGTACACTCATACATATATCAGGGCCTTACTGTGAATGAAGAAAGCAGGATGACCGATTGTCCAACATCCGATGAACAGTCAAAGTAAAAAGATATGTGAACCCTTTGGAATGATCTGTTTTACTGTATGAATTGGTCATATAAAGTGATCTGATCTTCATCTAACTCACAGGTACTGACACAATGAGCTTAATTAAGCCAGTGACACACAAACAATTGTACTCTTCCATGTCTTTTATTTTACAAACCCATTCAACATTCACAGTGGTAGTGGAAAAAGTAAGTGAACCTTGGGATTTAATAACTGGTTGACCCTCCTTTGGCAGTAATGACCTTAACCAGGCGCTTCATGTAACTGCAGATCAGGCCTGCACATCGTGCGGGGGGAAATTGTAGCCTATTCTTCCCTGCAGAACTGCCTTAACTCTTCCATATTCTTTGGTGGTCTTCTGTGTATGGCTCTGTTCAAGTCATTCAATTGGATTGAGATCTGGGTTCTATCTGGGCCACTCCAAAAGGCCAACTTTGTTCTTCTGAAGCCATTGTGCCGTGGATTTGCTGCGATGTTTGGGGTCATTGTCCTGTTGCATCACCCAGCCTCTTCTGAGCTTAAATTGGCGGACAAACACCCTCACATTATCCTGGAGAATGTGTTGATAAACTTTTGAATTCATTTTCTCCTCAATGATGGTAAGCTGTCCAGGCACTGATGCAGCAAAGCAGGCCCAAATCATGATGTTCCTTCCACCATACTTTACTGTAGGGATGATGTTTTTATGTTGATCTCTCTAAAATACTAGAAAAAGTAGTCGCCAGTCAGCTTCAGTCACACCTTACGCATTACAATTTATTTGAGAAATTCCAGTCTGGCTTTCGCACTGGTCATAGTACAGAAACTGCACTAACACGGGTTGTAAATGACATTCTGATATCCTCTGATGAAGGAAACTCCACTGTAATTATGTTGTTGGACTTAAGTGCAGCATTTGACACCATTGACCATTCTATTTTACTGCACAGGCTAGAAAACGATGTTGGGCTTACAGGCCCCGTGCTCGCTTGGTTCAGTTCTTATTTATCAAATCGATTCCAATATGTACAGAAATGTGCTGACAGTACTCCATCATTATACACAGAAGTTCAATATGGTGTCCCGCAGGGCTCAGTACTGGGACCTTTACTGTTTTCACTTTACATGCTTCCACTGGGATCTCTCATTAGGAAACATAATGTTAATTTTCACTCGTATGCAGATGACACCCAGTTATACCTTTCATTTAAATCAAATGAAGTTTCTCCAATGTTGTCTTTAATTAGTTGTGTTAGTGAATTAAAGGAATGGATGAATGAGAACTACTTGTCTTTAAATACAGATAAAACAGAGATGTTAATTGTTGGAGGGAATGACGCTGATCACAGCAATATTTTGTTGTCATTTAACTCAGTTGGAATCCCAATTAATTTTACTGAATCAGCCCGCAATCTAGGAGTTATCTTTGATTCTAGCATGTCATTTAAAGCACATATTACAAAGTTGTCCAAAACATGTTTCTTCCATCTTAAAAATGTTAGGAAATTAAGGCACTTTCTAAATAAACAGGATTGTGAGAAATTAATTCATGCATTTATCTCTAGTAGGATTGACTACTGCAATGCGGTGTTCACTGGCTGTTCAAACTGTTCTCTATACAGCCTCCAGTTAATCCAAAATGCGGCTGCAAGAATTATTACAAGAACAAGAAAATATGAACACATAACTCCAGTTCTTAAATCCTTACACTGGCTCCCAGTTAAGTTTAGGGCAGATTTCAAAATCCTCCTTTTAACATATAAAGCATTAAATGGCCAAGGTCCGGCTTACTTGTCTGAACTTATCATGACTTACAAACCTGAGTGCACATTAAGATCTCAAGATGCCGGTCTGCTTAGGATTCCAAGGATTAATAAAATAACAGTGGGAGGTCGAGCTTTTAGTTACAGGGCCCCTAAACTGTGGAATGGTCTTCCTGCTTCTATAAGAGATGCCCCTTCAGTCTCAGCCTTTAAATCCCGGCTGAAGACTCACTACTTCAGTTTAGCATATCCTGACTAGAGCTGCTGATTAACTGTACAGACTGCATCTCTGTTGTTAGTTATTAGCACTAAAACATAAGTAACATGATAGAATTGAATACTAACCCTCACCTATTCTGTTTCTGTTCTCGGTACCCAAATGTGGCAATTGGTGCCACGGCCCACCTGCCAAGTTGTTTGCCTGCCTATGGTAAAATCATCCCTGATGGAGGATCACAGGAATCATGGGAAAGAGGGGTCCTTTCATCGGAGCAACGTTTCAGCCGTGGAATGGCCAAATGGGGAGGTAGTTTGATGGATGAGGTCTCCAGGACTCTTATTATGTGATATCATCTACTGTTAAATTCTGCTCCGTACTTCTAAAATTTTTATTATTATGCTGTATTAAGGATTTGTTCTGTTCTGTGTATTGTATTGACCCCCTTCTTTTGACACCCACTGCACGCCCAACCTACCTGGAAAGGGGTCTCTTTGAACTGCCTTTCCCAAGGTTTCTTCCATTTTCCCTACAAGGTTTTTTGGGAGTTTTTCCTTGTCTTCTCAGAGAGTCAAGGCTGGGGGGCTGTCAAGAGGCAGGGCCTGTTGATTTTGGGCTATACAAAAATAAACTGTATTGTATTGTATTGTATTGATATGCAGTGCCCATATTATGGCAAATGAAATTCTGCTTGTTCCTCCCAAATAGTTCAATTTTGGTTTCATCACTCCACAGAATATTTTCCCTGTACCGGTGCGGAGTGTCCAAGTGCTCTTTTGCAAACTTCAGGGGCCTCATGTATAACGCCGTGCGTAGAATTTGCACTATAACATGGCGTAAGCACAAAAGCCGAAATGTGCTTATGCACAGAAAAATCCAGATGCAGGAATCTCCAACTTCCACGTTCCTCCGCTACATAAATCCCGGTCAGCGTAAAAAGTAACGATCGTGCACGCGCCTTATGTCGGGCCCCAAATCCTCCGAGAATTATGCCATTTGAATATGCAAATCAATATAAATAGCCCTTAAGCTCAGCCTTCTGTGAAAAGACAATGGGGAAAAGCACGGGGGAAAATATAAGAATTTCAGCGAATACTAAGTGTAGGCAAATGAAAAACATACTATTTGTTTAATTAAACAGTGGTATAATCAACAAAAGGAAGCTGATCAAGTGACATAGCGTGTCGGAGAAACTCGAAAGCTCAGATATCAGTCACCGTGAAAAGGCGAGTTGTACCCCACTGTCTGAGTTTCATAGAACACAGAGCAAAAAAAAGGCACACAGTTGGGAAAAAAGCACGAAATGTTAACTTCAATCTCGAAATTTCCACTTTAATCACGTAGTTTATTTTGTCATTAAAGTAGAACATCATAAACGTCATTTTAAAATCGTTTAATTAACCAGTTTCTCAAATCGCATCTTAATTAAAGTAGCACTTTAAATGCTTTGTTTTGTATTTGATCTTCTATGTGCTCCATGTGTGTGAATCACTAATTGCTTCTTAAACCGGCTCTCTTCCTCCAACTGGACACAGAATACATTACATTCGTGATATTACAGCTCTCTGAATAACTAAAATACTGAGATGTATACGCGATATCATTTTCATGATGATAGGAGTTAAAGCACGTTATTAAACATGGGTTTCGCAGCGCAGTGATTGTGCGTGATCTTTGATGAAATTATTTATTGCAGCAGTACTCATGGGCGGCCCTGGGCAGAGAAAGAATTGGTGGCTCCTTCGCCCGCCAATGTCAATATGGTATCTTATGCACGGTGGATGGCCACGTCCGTTGCGGACACTGCATAGCCGCCTTGTGCTCATGACACAAGCGTTTAACTTTTGTCGAAATTTGCCACTGCATTTTTAGCTGTGTCGTTATTTTCTCTTTCTGTTTTATATTCAATATATATTGGTGTGACCACCCCTGCAGTCCTTGCTTTTCTTTCCCCAAGTAACCGATCGCCACACAATCAGCTCTGTAATAGATGTTAAGCCATCTGTAAGCTTAGATTATCGATTCTTCAAAACATTTAAGGAACATTGAACTATCTTCGTCGTACATGTTTAATTATTCTATCCTTCACGCCAGTCCCAGTGAAGAATATAGATTATTTAAATGAAGTTAAAGTTTTATCTGTATAACATAATAAACATATTAGGCTGCATTTCATCTTAAAAATGATATTGTCATCATATGTAAATACACGCTTTATAAAGTGGCTCAGGTTGTGCAATATTATAACTGTGGTGCAGGTTTACAGTGGGGTGATTGTACTTATAAGTACAGATAGTTCTACAAGGAGCAATTGATTGAGTGCGTTTAAAGTTCATAGGATGAAACTGTTTCTGATCCGCGAGGTCCGTACAGGAAAGGCTTTGAAACGTTTTGCCGTGGCTGAGGTAGTGTGTGCTTGAAGCTGTATCCCGATAATTCTCTTTCCGATCAGCTGCTGCTGTGATTCTCCACTCAGATACAGTAATATAAATACTCAGAGTGGTGCAGTGAGAGTAATACGGAAAAAGATGATCTGCTGTGGCAACCATAGCGGGAGCAGCTGAAAGAAGAAGAAGGTGCAGTGAGAGTAACAACGCTAAAGCAGTTATGGTATTTGGAATACTATGGCTGTTCCCTGGACCATTATATTGTTACAAGTTAATTACAATCATATGCATTACACTAATAAACAATATGCAGTTATTTTCAGTGTATTTATAAAGCTGCACCAGGAAAATAAAACTAACCACACAGGAACAGTAGTGCTGCTTCAACGCTGGGTGCCGCCAGTCTGCAAAACCGTGTGGAGAACTTGTGTACAACAAGGT
The DNA here is from genome assembly GCF_016835505.1 of Polypterus senegalus. Taxonomy (NCBI): domain Eukaryota; kingdom Metazoa; phylum Chordata; class Cladistia; order Polypteriformes; family Polypteridae; genus Polypterus; species Polypterus senegalus. The sequence goes on along the minus strand of NC_053161.1, from coordinate 171,876,984 downwards.
ATGAGGTACTGTGGAAGGTTTTATACATCGCGATTTGAACGTGGAAAAGTATTACGCAACATTTCTGTACGTACACACCGTTTATACATTAGGCATTCAGCAATGTTCTTTTTTGATAGCAGTGGCTTCCTTCTTGGTGTCCTTCCATGCACTCTTTTCTTGTTCAATGTTTTGCATGTAGTTGACTCATGAACAGAGATATTAGTCAGTTCTAATTACTTCTTCAAGTCCTTTGCTGTCACTCTAGGGTTCTTCATTACCTCATTGCTGACTTTGCGTTGTGCTGTTGGAGTCATCTTGGCAGGGTTCCCACTTCTAGGCAGAGTAGCCAGAATACCAAATTGTCTCCATTTATAGACAACTTGCCTAACAGTAGACTGATGAATATCTCAAATCTATGAGAAAACTTTGTAACCCTTTCCAGCCTCATGTTGATGAACAATTCTCGATCGTAGCTCTTCAGACAGCTCTTTTGTGTGAGGCATGATTCCTATCTGGATATGCTTCTTGTCAAAAGCTCAAACTCAAACTTTATAGTGTTTTTGATTAATCAAAGTCATTCTTGGCCACACCTCTGAACTCGTTCCATTAAATGGACTCCAGGTGTACTAAATTCTGACTGTAATGAGCTTTTTAAAAAGTCATTAGCTTAGGGTTCACTTACATTTTCTAACCTTCAGTTTCAAATTTTGAATGATTTATTCAATATGGTCAAAAATTCTCTGAAAATCTGTGTATCTTCATTTATATGAGACTGTGCTTGTTCATTATTGTTACTGACATAAAGATACGACCTTGTTTTATATGGGAATTAGACATAAATATAGAGAATTCCAAGGGGTTCATATACTTTTTACTTTGACTGTAAGTTTCTGCCTAGTTTTGTTTGATTTTGTCTAACAAATGATAGTCTCTCAGATTTGACTTTTGCATACATATCCACACTGAACTGACCGGTTAACGTTTTTTAACAAAGAACTATGTTGAAATTTTCACTATGCACCATCATCCGGTATGCGTAAAAATTCATGGAGGAGATGGTCTTCTGAAGTGGTTCACCTGTGGTAGTATTTCTCTGCGGAATCAAAATTGAATATGTATCTTCACCCCTGAAGAAAATCAATGGATACTGCCAAGCGTCATATCCCTGGTGAAGTTTGGATATTCTATTCTTTGAGTCGACCAACCCAGACAGTGTAATATATCTAGGCCCAACTTCTTGTCCAGCAAATACTACAGCGACTTCATTGATTGTGGGCGCCATTGCAGACTTAAATGACAAAATATAAGAGTTATCTTTGTGCAATAAATCCTGCAGCTAGAGAAGCAACACTCTATTTAAATTGCTCACATTGCAGCAACGTGCAGTCACTTGAGAATCATAATCATCAATGAAGTACATCTGAAGGAATGTGTGTTCACTTTTGGACAGTGGGAGGACACTTCTGATAAAATGGTAAATCTGTCCTTGGACTTTGAAAATGGGCATATATCCAGCTTCCACTATGTGATTTGCTCCAAAAGATGTCATATGGAACGCATTTTTATAACTGCGAATGTTTTATAAGAAATCCTTAGAAAGGGGGTGCAGGCCAGATAGCAGCGACATGAGAGGTTCCGGGTGCACTTCGATTAACGGTAATTTTAGTTTACCGTGTTGACCACAAAGACCGGTAGTTTCATCTTTAAATCTTAAGGCAGACCAGAACTGACAGGTGTGATTCGTTTCCTCAAGAGACTGATCTTTCGTTTGTATAATCAATGTTGAATCAGTTTAAGGTTGAGTACTGCTTATTGGTCCATTTAAAGAAAACAACATCTGCAGCAGTATCGTTTCTGGGATTGAGGAGTATGTTGAAGCTAATCTTGTTGGAGCCATGTCGATCGTCTTTGTGGTAGTTCGTTCTCTCTTAAAGCTGCATGGTGAGATATGTCTTTTAGGCAAGCAGTCTCTCTGACGTGGAAGAACATGTCTGGCCTGATCAGATCTCAGGCAAGCTGAACGATCATCAGTCATCTCACATTATTTGTGAGAGGCTTTCCGCTGTTAATCCAGCCTGAGGCATGATGCATGCTCTCGCTGAGATGCGTACAGTTGTTGATCTGCTCAAAGGCGAGCAGTTTGCTGTTCTGAGTTTTATCTTTGTCTAGATAAACGCTTTCTCTTTGCATCAGCAGTCGATCATTCAGTTGAAAAACTGTGAAGATTGGGGCATATTTTTTTCTTGATAATTGAATAGGTATCAATTTAGCTGTGATCTCTTTGCCAAAAATGTAAAAAGTTGGTAAGGTATCTCTGGCCATGCTCCAATGTCAAATGTTGGCACTGTATCTGATCGTGTTCAGCTCTGGGGAAAAGAGCACGTGGCCGTGATATCTCTGGCAATCAGCAGCTACCTTGTAAAACACACGTAGCTCCAATCTCTCTCTCAAAAACATCAAACGTTACTCCTTAACAATCTCTAGATGATTATGTGTGGTAAACAAAGAGGTATTGCTAGCTAAGCGGAGGCAGGGTATGCTTAAACATGTGGCAAGAAGTTGACGGACTCGAACAGAGTCTGGTGCATGAGTGTGGAGGGTCCCACCTGGCTTCGTTCCTAATGTCACGCTTTTCCTTCCCCTCGGCCCACAGCCTCTCTCTTGGATTTGTGGAAATAAATCGATGCTGGAACCAAACTATGATATTTAGCTCAATGAGAGTTGCAAAATCAACAGGAATATTCAAGAAAATAATAGAAAAAAGCCTGATCTACAGTAAATCTGTTAAGTACTTTTCTCGAGAAAAGTGGACAGACATACATACATACATACAGACAGACACTACATTTTATATATATATATAATATATATAAATATATATATATATATATATATATATATATATATATATATAGTATCTCACAAAAGTTAGTACATCCCTCACATTTTTGTAAATATCTTATACCTTTTCATGGGACAACACTGAACATGTGACATTTTGATACAGTCAGTGTACAGCTTGTATAACAGTGTATGTAACCCTATGTTCCTCCCTTAAAATATGTATTCACCACAGCCATGTCCAATCTTTTGGCAAAATCCCCTATCCTCTGACCTTCTTCATTCCTCTCCTTGACACCATACCTACACATCACCTCCTCATATCCACTGTTCCCTTCACCAACATGCCCATTGAAATCCACTCCAATCACCACTTTCTGTCCTTTGGGTACACTGTTCATCACTTCATCCAACTCACTCCAGAAAACTTCTTTCTCATCCATCGCACACCCAACTTGCGGTGTATATGCACTAACAACATTCATCATCACACCTTCAGTTTCCAGCTTCATAATCATTAGTCTGTCTGACACTCTTTCATCTCAAAAACACTCTTGACATACTGTTCTTTCAGAATAACTCCTACCCCATTTCTCCTCCCATCCACACATTCCATCCATCCATTTTCCAACCCGCTGAATCTGAACACAGGGTCACAGGGGTCTGCTGGAGCCAATCCCAGCCAACACAGGGCACAAGGCAGGAACCAATCCTGGGCAGGGTGCCAACCCACCTCAGTACACACACCCACACACCAAGCACACACTAGGGCCAATTTAGAATCACCAATCCACCTAACCTGCATGTCTTTGGACTGTGGGAGGAAACCAGAGCGCTCGGAGGAAACCCACGCTGACACGGGGAGAACATGCAAGCTCCACGCAGGGAGGACCCGGGAGGTGAACCTGGGTCTCCTAACTGCGAGGCAGCAGCGCTACCACTGCGCCACCGTGCCGCCCTCCATCCACACCATGATAGAACAATTTCAATCCACCTCCAATCCACCTGGCCTTACTCCCCTTCCATTTGGTCTCTTGTACACACAATATATCAACCTTCCTTCTCTCCATCATATCTGCTAACTCTCTCCCCTGACCAGTCATACTGCCAACATTCAAAGTTCCAACCCTCAGTTCCACTCTCTTTACTTTCCTCCTCTCCTCCTGCCTCTGGACATGTCTCCCCCCTCTTCTTCTCCTTCTTCTGCCAACAGTAGCCCAATTTCCGCCAGCACCCTGTTGGCTAACAGTACTGGTGGCGGTCATTGTTAAGCCGGTGCTTGACCTATCCGGTTTGAAAATTTGTAGTGTTGTCCGCATTTTGATTTGGCAAAATTTTACACTGGATGCCCTTCCTGACGTAACCCTCCCCATTTATCCAGGCTTGGAACCTTCATGAAGAAACATGCTGGTTTGTGCATCCCCTGTGGCTGGGTTAACATTGCTCTTCCTGAATACTGTATAATAATCTTCCAGTTTTATATTTAATTAGTTATGTTCATATATGTATTCCATTTGCATTTGTGTACTTATTGTGTTAATTTATGTCTGTTTAGATACCACACATACATTTATGTATACACATCTATTAAAGTACTTAAAGCAAGCTTGAAAAACTGTGGTATCTACACTCTGGTGTAGCTGCGGTTCTTTCTAGCCAAATTATTAGGCCAGCAGGTGTACAATCAGCACAGTAACATACAACAGTCCCACAAAACAATATAAAAATAAATCAATCGTTTTTCAAAAATGGTTTGACAACAATATTGTACTGGTGAGACAATTACTGAATAAAAATAGTATTTTATTATCTTATACAGAGTTTTTGTAAACATTTCAGACATTTGAAGAATACACAGTAGTGTTTGACGCCAATCTCAGAGGGGTTTTGACTTTGCTGAAGGGCAGTCATGGAAGAGATAAGCAGTTGGCATCTAATATTTTATTGGGAGGAGATCATATTTGATAAGAAATGTTGCAATAATTATATCAGAAACATGTATTTAATATTTTATACTCCACTTTCAAAAACCTACTTAACTTTTAATTATCAAATATTAATGAACAAAATATTTGGATAGTGTCAATTATGTATTGTCTGACCAATAAAATTAAGGAAGTCTCATACAAAATATTAAAAATAAGATGCTAAAAGAACTCCTTCCTGTGTTGGCTGGGATTTGCTCCAGCAGACCCCCATGACCCTGTAGTTTGGATATAGCGGGTTGGATAATGGATGTATGTATATATATATATATATATATATATTTTATATATATATATTTTTTTTTTATTAAGTTTTGTTAACTTTTTTCATTAAGTTGTATTAGGAACTCATTGAGTTTACTAAAAATGTGCCTGAGTCGTTTCAATCAATAACTTTATATATACAGTAATCTGACTTTATATATTCAGGAATGAGTATATACACTTCCATGCTGACTTTATATAATCAGGCATTGACGTTAAATATAATCAGGAATAATTTTATATATTCTGACATTGACTTTATATATTTGGGAATGATTTTTTATATATTCAGGAATTACTTTATATATTTGGACGCTGACTTTATATATTCAGGTTTTGACTATATATTCAGAAAATCATTGTATTTGCCTGTTTAGTACCCCATAATATATATATTCCATTACAACAAACTCCTAGGGACCTAAAAAAATTTTCATTTTAATGAGATTCTGTATTTGTTACTATAGTGCTTTCTTTAACTTGCGTCCAGGCAATCATTTCAAAAGCTTCTTTCACGTTAATTTTAATCTCCTCCTGCCTACAAGTTATGCTGACAAGAATTTTTCTCAGCATTTCCTTGCGATAATACACTTTCAGGGTGTGAATGATGCCCAAATCCAATGGTTGAAGCACTGCCGTGCAATTGGGTGGGAGGAATTCAATGCAAACATTATCTAAATGTTGTGGGCAGCACAGTTATCAATCAGGAGCCGAATCATCCTTCTTCATATTGTAAGGTTTCTGAACTCTTTTGAGACCCCTAAAACGGGAACGATACGCTGAAGTGTGTCCTGAAGCGCGTTTGCAGCGTCTGTAGAAGATTGTTGGTCTGTTGCTGGGGCCGGGCAATAGGAGGCTCACATAATTTGAGCTGTTATAGTTTTTTCGTGTCTGCCTTTCTATAGGAGGATGACAATGAGTTAAATTCCAATGGATGTTTTTCAAATTTTGATGAAAACTGAAAACAGCAGGAAACAAAAAAGCCAAAAAAAAAAAAAATACAGTACAAGTAAAGATGGAAAAAAGAAAAATAAATTACAATGTTTCTATTTGCGGATTGTTGTGCACAACAGAGCTGCGATCACAGAACTAACTGCTCTGTGGACGATTCATTCAGGCATTTCAAGGTCTTTTGTGCACTTCGTTATAATGAAAGTACCTGCTGAATGTACTTGATAGTAATGAGATTTCTATAGACTCGTGTAATATGGGGAAGCTTCCGGGACCATAAAAATACTTCGTTGTAATGAAGATTTCGTTGTAAAGATATTCATTGTAATAGAATTTTACCTGTATATATTGTCACGCACGTGCGCATAGGGAGCCGCGTAAAGACCCAAACTGCAGCGTGAAAACTCATGCCAAGAGGGAAAGCGGGGTACTAATATCTCTCTCTTTGTTCCTACAGAAAGAAAGAAGCAGCGCCGCCATGAATATATACAGACTTCCTGTCCACATACTGCAACTTCCGTGTTCTTTCCTTTCCTTCTGTCAACCTCTGATGACATCATAGCTCCCAGCATCCACCACGGTTCCTTCCCAGCATTCCTCTCTGTCAATTCCAGTCCCACTCCATACATGTTCCCCACTCCGCCATCTTGTCTGTCTGATATATATGGAATATTGTGTGACCAAAAATTTCAAAACTGTACAGTATACGGGCCGGAAAAACCCCAAACCTTTATGCTGTGTTGTACTTTATTTTACTATATATATATATATATTATATAAGACACAATGAATAGACAAGTTTAACAATAATTTCCAGACTTTATAAACACATTACAATCACACACATACACCTTTGCTGTTTTTATTTAGAACATTAAGTCTTTAACACGTTTTCAAAGATGATACACTTCAGACAAGCCGTGTGCATGCAATGGGCGTACACTTTGATTCTGCCTCCTCTTGCTTAGTTCGGTAATTTGCATAGTTTTCTATAATCTCGTTCCTCTGTTTGCTTTAACTGTATACATTGCTTTATATATGATGTGATCACTAGGTACTTTTCCTTCGATGCACGGTTGCAAAAAGATGTCTTTTCTAGCTGTAGTAAACTGCTGCCTTTAGCCCTGGATGGCTCGTCCTTACAAATAAGCTAAATTCCAAATATGCTGTATAACTCGTATACCTCTTATTTATGTTTCAGGTACATTTGAAAAGTTGTGTAGTCTGCTTTGTAAAATGAAGGGAAATGATGACATCATGGATTTGTGTGTTAAAATTATTGGATGTTAGGAGAGGAATGGTTTGTAGGTCAGGGATATGATGGAGCAGCAATTACAAGTGTGGTACATTCAGGTGTCCAAGTTAGCATAAAAGAGATTGACAAATTTGCATCTATGTCGACTGCAGTGCACGTTGCTTAAACCTGGTGATAGCTTATACGGTCTGAAATGTACCTGATGCTGGGATATTTTTTGCTAAAAAATTTTAAATTTGGAAAAATTGTACACATTCATGTCAGGACCCTGTGTCCATCAGAAATGGTTGGATGTGCAATGTGAGATGTTTATGGGGTACCAAAGGAGATACAGCGCCTTAGTGATACACACTGGGCTTTCAGACATGTGGCACATCGCACTGTAATGGACAGACTGCCTGCTATTCTTAAAGTCCATCCATCTATCCATTATCCAACCCCTTATATCCTAACTACAGAGTCACAAGGGTCTGCTGTATTCAATTCAAGCCAACACAGGGCGCAAGGCAGGAAACAAACCCTGGGCAGGACGCCACCCCACTGCAGGGCACACACACACACCCACCAAGCACACACTAGGGACAATGTAGGATCACCAATGCACCTAACATGCATGTCTTTGAACTGTGGGAGGAAACCCACGCAGACACGGGGAGAACTTGTAAACTCCACGCGTGTGGAGTGCTTGAGGAAATTCAATATGAGAACAATCCACAGCTTGAGTAATACTGGGTCAGACTGATTGGAATATTGTAGACTGTCTTGCCATGTTCAGAAAGGTTTCAGGTGATTTTCAGTTTTAGTCAGACATGCTGCAATCAACAAAACTCAATCTTTCTAAGGCTTTTGATTTAATTCAGTCACTTAAAGACACAATGACACTTTATGGTAGCGAAGCCTATTGTGATGTGATAGAAGTGGTATTTCTACAGCCCAGTACCTCTCAAAGCGGTCAATGAAGGGAACAGGAAAACTCCAAGATTGTGTTGTCACCACCAGCCTTAGATATCAAATATGTGTTTCAAGTCAAAGTGTGCTACCCATTTATTGCGAGCATGATTGGAGAAATGGAAAGGCATTTTTCTAACACCAACTGCCATATCATAAATCCATCTAGTTCGAGCTTTCTAAGAGAGGAGGATGTCCTTCTCTTGGCAAACACTTTTGAGTCAAAAATAGTGAAGATGTAAAGAATGAACTTCACCACATAAGGAGAATCTTAGAAAGACGTAAAAAGAACAGTGGAGAAAATCCTGCCACTCTGTTGGCTCTTGTAAACTTTTTGGACGCATAGCGGGATGTGTTCTTTGAGCTGTTATGGTTGTGTGAGATAACTGTAGTGTTACCATACAGCAGTGTTTCACATGAATTACGTTTTTCAGGCCTAAAGCTTGTACAATGACAGAAAGTAGCTACTGTAAAAAGCATTGAGTCTGAACACAGGAAATCTTTGTATTTGGATGACTTTGCGATACGATTTGCTGGACAACATGGTAATCATCGTATTCAGCTCTTATAGTTGAATTTTCTGTAGTTGTAATTGTCAGATGTTTTTGGGACAGGTCCTTTGCTGCAGATACTTTATATCTGAATAATTTCAAAAACAACCTGAACATTCCTTTTACAAATGTACATCAACACTGTTGAACAGATTTATAAACTGTAAAATATGCTAATCAAACAATAAAGTGCTGATTGCTACTCTGAGGCTGGACTTATCTTTGTACTTATTAATTTTATTTACTTCATAAATACGCTTACCTGGAACATGTATGCCATATATAGAATGTGCTGCTGGAAGAATAATGTTTTCGTGTGGCTACCCTCTTAAAAATCCTCCTGCCACCTCATCTAAATTCTCCCCATCCACCCCTGACGGGTGCGCACCCCTCCGCGTCGACAAAGAAAAGAAAATCTTTTACCTCCAGTGGCCGATTATTTAAAAGACTGCAGGAGGCGCCGCTGGATCTCTCAATGACAAAAATAGAAACAGAAGTAAGGAAACTTCATAAATCATTTAGCCAGAAGTGACTGCGACAAATGCAAGACAGGTTTATTCTTCTGCAAAAGATGCTTTCGGTTTCACGGGGTGTCTCAGCCCTAAAAAGGGCAAGAATTCCAAGGAATGTGGCCGACCAGTAGTGTGAAGCTAAACACTGCCATCTAGCGTCCACGAGGTCTCCTCATGTCGGGTCTTCTAGAGCTCTTCCCCCATCATCTTCTCAGCGACACAGATAGCAAGTATTTTAACTCAGAATTGATTGAAACGACCTCCTCCCATCACCTCAAACCGCTTTAATATTTACTATCAGTTTGGGTGCGTATTCTACTGGTTTCATTCATATCAACTATATTCTATCGATTTGTGTGAGAGCTGTATCGGATGGGATATGTATACAACCGGTTTGCATATGAACTATTGTATATTGATTTGCGCGTGTGTTGCGCCGGTTCCAGTGCGTTTGTTACTGGTTTGTGAGTGAACTGCATCGGTTTACACTCGCATGCTATCGGGTTGCGTATTAACGGCTTGCGTTCATATACTGGTGTGCTGGTCTAGCAATGGTTTTATGTATGGACTACTGGTTTCATGTGGGTAATATATCGGTCTCGTGTATGAACTCAATTGGTTTTATGTAGCCTAAGCACCAGATCGATTACTTGTGAGAACTGTACCGGTTTTATGTGTGTGCCATGTCCTTTTCGCAAGCATACATGCTGGTTTTATGTGTGTACTCTATCTGTTCTGGTAGCTTTGTGTATGAACTCTATCGGTTCTGCGGGCGAACTTTATTGGCTGTTCAAGTGATCTTCAGCAGCAATGGGAGGGACAAGAAACAGGAACTCGGGGGCAGGTAGAGTCACTTGTGAAGAGAAGCGGGACGGAGTCATGCGTTAAAAGTGTTCGATGCTTATGTTTTGGGACAGGGCTTAATGGTATTCTTTTTAACAGTTATGTCCACTGATTCTGAAATGAGCACATGGCTGAATTAGGAAAGCATTCGGCTGGCATTTTATTCACTTCATGCTACACATGCATGCAGTCAAATACTTATTTACACTGCTTTTGCAAACCAGTTTCTTAAAAGGCAAAATATTATACAGCATGTACATTATTTGGTATCATTACAAACTGATTATTATTTTTTAAGAAATTGCACATTTTACGCCCTGCCCGGGGTTTGTTTCCTGCCTTACGCCCTCTGTTGGCTGGGATTGGCTCCAGCAGACTACCGTGACCCTGTTTTAGGATATAATGGATTGGATAATGACTGGAGGACCTGGGTTCGCTTCCCGGGTCCCTGCGTGGAGTTTGCATGTTTTCTCGTAATTTTCTTATCGCACTGCACCTTCGGAAATCACAGTGCTCGGTAGCTGTCCACCCACATGACCCTCTTAGTCTCCAGCTGGATCATTACAGTTCTCTTCAGTCAGTTACAGCGTAAGACTTAAATCGCTTTAAGCGGAACATTAAGGACTCTGCTCGGCTGATCTTTTTTAATGTATCCCGCAGTACTCGCAATAATATTGTAGCGACCCGGCAGTCAGCGCTGCCGGAGTGATGCATTGTGGGAAGGTTGTACGTTCACTGCTTTTTATAATGTTTTCCTGTTGTATTTATTAATGTCTTAACTTGTAAATAATTGTTGTGTTTGTGTTCAATTAGTTGGGTGGGTTTGGGTCATCGCCGTCCGGGGTTATTTATTTTGTAAAAAGTACGGTTTGCATATGAACTATTGTATATTGATTTGCGCGTGTGTTGCGCCGGTTCCAGTGCGTTTGTTACTGGTTTGTGAGTGAACTGCATCGGTTTACACTCGCATGCTATCGGGTTGCGTATTAACGGCTTGCGTTCATATACTGGTGTGCTGGTCTAGCAATGGTTTTATGTATGCACTACTATACTGCTCAAAAAATTAAAGGAACACTTTTTAATCAGAGTATAGCATAAAGTCAATGAAACTTATGGGATATTAATCTGGTCAGTTAAGTAGCAGCGGGGCTGTTAATCAGTTTCAGCTGCTGTGGTGTTAATGAAATTAACAACAGATGCACTAGAGGGGCAACAATGAGATGACCCCAAAACAGGAATGGTTTAACAGGTGGAGGCCACTGACATTTTCCCTCCTCATCTTTTCTGACTGTTTCTTCACTAGTTTTGCATTTGGCTACAGTCAGTGTCACTACTGGTAGCATGAGGCGATACCTGGACCCTACAGAGGTTGCACAGGTAGTCCAACTTCTCCAGGATGGCACATCAATACGTGTCATTGCCAGAAGGTTTGCTGTGTCTCCTGCACAGTCTCAAGGGCATGGAGGAGATTCTAGGAGACAAACAGTTACTCTAGGAGAGCTGGAGAGGGCCATAGAAGGTCCATAACCCATCAGCAGGACCAGTATCTGCTCCTTTGGGCAAGGAGGAACAGGATGAGCACTGCCAGAGCCCAACAAAATGACCTCCAGCAGGCCACTGGTGTGAATGTCTCTGACCAAACAACCAGAAAGACTTCATGAGGGTGACCCAAGGGCCCCATGTCCTCTAATGGGCCCTGAGCTCACTGCCCAGCAGCACGCAGCTCGATTGGCATTTGCCATAGAATACCAGAATTGGCAGATGCACCACTGGTGCCCTGTGCTTTTTACAGATGAGAGCAGGTTCACCCTGAGCACGTGACAGAAGTGAAAGGGTCTGAAGAAGCCATGGAGAACATTATGCTGCCTGTAACATCATTCAACATGAGCAGTTTGGTGGTGGGTTAATGATTGTCTGGGGAGGCATATCCATGGGGGTCACACAGATCGCTACAGGCTTGACAAAGGGACCTTGGCTGCCATTAGGTATCAGGATGAAATCCTTGGACCCATTGTCAGACCCTATGCTGGTACAGTGGCTCCTGGTGCACGACAATTCCTGGCCTCATGTGGTGAGAGGATGAAGGAATTGATACCATTGACTGGCCACCACACTTTCCTGACCTAAATCCAATAGAACACCTCTGGGACATTATGTTTTGGTCCATCCAATGCCACCAGGTTGCACCTCAGACTGTCCAGGAGCTCAGTGATGCCCTGGTCCAGATCTGGGAGGAGATCCCCACAACACCATCTGTCATCTCATTAGAAGCATGCACCGATGTTGTCAGGCATGTATACAAGAACACAGGGGCCATACAAAGTGCTGCATACAATTTTGAGTTGCTGCAATTAAATTTTGGCAAAATGGACTAGCCTGCCACATAATTTTTCACTCTGATTTTTGGGGCGTCTTTGAATTCAGGGCTCTGTAGGTTGATCATTTTCATTTCCATCAAACGATGTGGCATCCTTTCGTTCCTAACACATTGCCCAGTCTATATCAGTATAGATATCCAGGAGGATTTCTTTTTCCCATTGAGATCTGATGTGTTTTCAAAGTGTTCCTTTAATTTTTGAGCAGTTTAGTTTCATGTGGGTAATATATCGGTCTCGCGTATGAACTCAATTGGTTTTATGTAGCCTAAGCACCTGATCGATTACTTGTGAGAACTGTACCGGTTTTATGTGTGTGCCATGTCCTTTTCGCAAGCATACATGCTGGTTTTATGTGTGTACTCTATCTGTTCTGGTAGCTTTGTGTATGAACTCTATCGGTTCTGCGGGCGAACTTTATTGGTTGTTCAAGTGATCTTCAGCAGCAATGGGAGGGACAAGAAACAGGAACTCGGGGCAGGTAGAGTCACTTGTGAAGAGAAGCGGGACGGAGTCATGCGTTAAAAGTGTTCGATGCTTATGTTTTGGGACAGGGCTTAATGGTATTCTTTTTAACAGTTATGTCCACTGATTCTGAAATGAGCACATGGCTGAATTAGGAAAGCATTCGGCTGGCATTTTATTCACTTCATGCTACACATGCATGCAGTCAAATACTTATTTACACTGCTTTTGCAAACCAGTTTCTTAAAAGGCAAAATATTATACAGCATGTACATTATTTGGTATCATTACAAACTGATTATTTTTAAGAAATTGCACATTTTACGCCCTGCGGTGGGCCGGCGCCCTGCCCGGGGTTGTTTCCTGCCTTACGCCCTCTGTTGGTTTGGCTTGGCTCCTGCAGACCCCCGTGACCCTGTTTTAGGATATAATGGGTTGATAATGACTGGAGGACCTGGGTTCGCTTCCCGGGTCCTCCCTGCGTGGAGTTTGCATGTTTTCTCGTAATTTTCTTATCGCACTGCACCTTCGGAAATCACAGTGCTCGGTAGCTGTCCACCCACATGACCCTCTTAGTCTCCGGCTGGATCATTACAGTTCTCTTCAGTCAGTTACAGCGTAAGACTTAAATCACTTTAAGCGGAACATTAAGGACTCTGCTCGGCTGATCTTTTTAATGTATCCCGCAGTACTCGCTATAATATGTATCCGGCTCACTTAATTTCCTTTTTCGAGTCCCGCTTGTAGCAATGGGACGCTCGATACTATCGTCTCGAGTGTGCGAAGTGCTGCTTCAAGTAGTGATACTGAAGTGTCGACAACACCGTGCCGAGCTTTCGATGCACCGCTCGAGGCTTGTTTCAAATACCCCGTCACGTGACCCTGAGGCTTACTAGCGTCATGACGTCATTGACATCTACCCATTCAGAAGCCGATCTGGCCCACAAGTCGTGTGCGGACTTGTCTCAATAGTAAAAGCGGTTGGCCCTTCGTCTGTGCTTTGTACTGACATGAGTTCGAACCCTGCGGCATTTTATGCAGTAGCGGGACTCGCCAATGGAGCAGCGTCTACTAGACAAAAACATTGTGAAGATACTTTGCAGATTGATATAGAGGTGGAAATTTGTAGCAGGTTATACATGGTGTCAGAAGTGATGAAATCCAAGTCTCGGCAATATTTCTTGGCTCAATAGTTCAGTCAGCGCAACGTTTAAACGCAGATTAACTGTAAATGTCAACGAGGAAAAGCTGAAAGCACATATACATGGTGGCTCTATAGAGTGAAAAAAGAAAAAAGATGGCAACGACTATTGAGCAAATATCACATCTGGAGCTGTTTGACTTTGCCAGTCCATCAGAGTGGCCATGTTGGATTAGAAGGTTTGAAAGATTTTGAGTAGCATCTGCGCTCAATACAAAATAGGTAAAAACTCTCTTACATGCTATTGGGGATGCAGTTGAAGACATCATAGCAATTTTACAATTGACCGATGCAGAGCAGGACATACTGTATACGAGGCTGTTAAAACAGAATTCAAAGAGCACTTGATTGGAGAACATAAGGTGATTTTCGAGAGAGAACAGTTTAATTTAGGAGTCTAGAATCATTCATCACAGCTGTACACAAAATGGCAGAACAGTACAGCGTTGGAGTACTAAAAAAAGGAGCTCGTTAGGTAGGGACAGAATTGTAGTGAGAATAAGAGAGGGGAGACTGTGAACAAATACAAATGGACTCTGTGTTAACATTCTCAAAAGCTATTCAAGTAGTGAGGCAAACTGAAAGTGTGAAGAAACAGCAAAAGATGACTACATAGCAATACATATGGTGACAACACATCAAATCTGGTTGCTATAAAGACAAAGTTTGGTTGCTATAAAGACAAAGGTAGGTCCAAAGATACCTATGAGGCAAAAACCAGACAAAACAGGCAGGACGGTATTGTTGAGGATGAAAACACACATGGAGGAACTGCCCAGCTGGAGAGGTTAAGTGAAGAAAGTGCCAATTAAAGTGACATTATGCTGTAGGTTATCATGTAGGTGGAACAGTACATACAGTCACAGAAGCCCACTATGACAAAGACACCCAGGATTTTGTCTTTCTAGGAACAGTGGATTGGAGACATCAGTGCCATGGATGGAGTAGGTCCACCTAAATGGAGACAAGGTCAGCTTTAAACTTGATACAGGTGCAGATGATACATCCATACCTACTTGGTTATACAAACCAGAGAGAGATAGCAAATTGAAGAAAGCACAGAAGACCGTGTCTGGACCAGATAAACACCCAAGTTACAAAAAAGTGATAAAGAACTGCCACACAGAATGGCCAGAAAAACACAAAGTTGACCCAGCGCTTAAACCATACTGGCAAATAAAGCATATCTCCACATTGTTGGGGGCCTTCTAATGAAAGGAGGAAGACTTGTAATTCCACCACCTTTAAGGGCTGAAATACTACAGAAACTACATGAAGGACATTGGAGAATTTCAAAATACAGAGCCAGAGTCCATGAATCAATTTAGAGGCCTGGTATAATTGGTAACCACAGAGGGACTAGAAGAAGGCTGAAGCTGATCCAGAGGCAGGGATGGCACTCCGACAGACTGACACAAATCGTGGCCACTTAGAAAGGTAAGTGATATTTTGCAGTATATTGGCTGTGTTAGTTTCACAGATATTCTGCCCCTCCAATGGAGAAGCAATAAAGGAAGCCTTTGTAGTTCACCAACTTAATAGTGTCGAGAGGATTGATGGGCAGTCAGAATTGAAGTGAGAAAAGCTGGCAGTGTGGCAGTGCGATTGTGTGTGTGTGTGTATGTGAATGTGAGTGAAGAAGGAAAAGTGGACACTTTATTTTCCACTCTGGTGTGTACCGCAGGAGCAACACAGGCCAGTTGGGGTGGAATCCTGTTGTATCTCTCTCATTTGTGACTAGGACTGTTTTCCTAGTGGACGGTTTAGGACAGTTGAGCAGGAGACTGCATGGAGTTGTAGGAGGGGAATGAATCAGTAAGAAGTAGGCTGGAATTATTAGTGCACAGGGTCAGGCTCTCCCTTCTTACCGCGTCCTATAAAAAGTCTACAGGTGAGGGGGATAACAAGAAGGGTGTAAGTCCTGTGGTTACCGCCTTGGATTAGAGTATGGTGTCAAGGAGAGGAATGAAGAAGGTCAGAGGATAGTGGATTTTGCCAAAAGGATAGATATGGCTGTGGTGAATACATATTTTAAGAAGAGGGAGGAAAATACGGTGACATGCAAGAGTGGAGGAAGATGCACACAGATAGATTATATCTTACGTAGAAGAGTCAATCTGAAGGAGACTGAAGACTGCAAAGTGGTGGCAGGGGAAAGTGTAGTTAAGCAGCACAGGATGGTGGTCTGTAGGATGACGTTGGAGATCAAGAAGAGGAAGAGAGTGAGGGCAGAGCCAAGGATCAAATGGTGGAAGTTGAAAAAGGAACATTGCAAGGTTGAGTTTAGGGAGGAGGTGAGACAGGCACTGGGTGGCAGCAAAGAGTTACCAGACAGATTGGAAACTACAGCAGATGTGGGTGAGGGTGACAGCAAGAAGGGTGCTTGGCGTGACATCTGGAATGAGGAAAGAGGAAAAGGAAACCTGGTGGTGGAATGAGGAAATACAGGAGGGTATACATAGAAAGAGGATGGCAAAGAAGAAGTGGGATAGTCAAAAAGATACAGAAAGTAGACAAGAGTACAAGGATATAAAGCACAAGGTTAGGAGAGAAGTGGCAAAGACGTGTATGATGAGTTGTATGAGAGGTTGGACACTAAGGAGGGAGAAAAGGACCTGTACCAATTGGCTAGACAGAGGGACCGAGCTGGGAAAGATGTGCAGCAGGTTAGGGTGATAAAGGATAAAGATTGAAACATACTCACAAGTGAGGAGAGTGGAGAAGATGGAAAGAGTACTTTAAGAGGCAGATGAATAAAGAGAATGAGACAGAGAGAAGGTTGGATGATATGGTGATAGTGAATCAAGGAAGTGCAATTGGATTAGCAAGGAGGAAGTAAGGACAGCTATGAAGAGGATGAAGAATGGAAAGGCAGTTGGTCCAGATGACATACCTGTGGGAGCATGGATGTGTTTAGGAGAGATGGCAGTGGAGTTTTTAATCATATCTTTTAATGAAATCTTGGATAGTGAGAGGTTGCCTGAGGAGTGAAGAACAAGTGTACTGGTGCCGATATTTAAGAATAAGGAGGATGTGCAGGACTGTAGTAATTACAAAGGGTTAAAATTAATGAGCCACAGCATAAAGTAATTGGAAAGAGTAGTGGAAGCTCGGTTAAGAAGTGACGTGATGATTAGTGAGCAGCAGGATTGTTTCATGCCAAGAAAGAGCACCACAGATGTGATGTTTGCTCCGGGTGTTGATGGAGAAGTATAGAGAAGGTCAGAGGAGTTGCATTGTGTCTTTGTGGACCTGGAGAAAGCATACAACAGGGTGCCTTGAGAGGAGCTGTGGTATTGTATGAGGAATTCGGGAGTGGCAGAGAAGAACAGAAAGTTGAACAGGATATATAAGAGTAAAGTGTGACTGTGGTGAGGTCTGCGGTAGGAGTGACTCATGCATTCAAGGTGGAGGTGGGATTACATCAGGGATCAGCTCTGAGTTCCTTTTTGCAATGGTGATGGACAGGTTGACAGACGAGATTTGACAGGAGTCCCTGTGGACTAGAATGTTTGCTAATGACATTATGATCTGTAGTGATAGTAAGCAGCAGGTTGAGGAGACCCTGGAGAGGTGGAGATATGCTCTAGAGAGGAGAGGAATGAAGGTCAGTAGGAACAACAGAGAATACATGTGTGTAAATGAGAGGAAGGTCAGTGGAATGGTGAGGATGCAGGGAGTAGAGTTGGCAAAGGAGTTAAGTTTAAATACTTGGGATCAACAGTACAGAGTAATGGGGATTGTGGAAGAGAGGTGAAAAAGAGAATGCAGGCAGGGTGGAATGGGTGGTGAAGAGTGTCAGGAGTGTTTTGTGACAGACGGATATCAGCAAGACTGAAAGGGAAGGTCTGCAGTACGGTAGTGAGACCAGCTATGTTATATGGGCTGGAGATAGTGGTACTGACCAGAAAACAGGAGACAGAGCTGGAGGTAGCAGAGTTAAAGATGCTAAGATTTGCACTGGGTGTGACAAGGATGGATAGGATTAGAAATGAGGACATTAGAGGGTCAGCTCAAGTTGGACAGTTGGGAGACAAAGTCAGAGAGACGAGTTTGCTTTGGTTTGGTCATGTGCAGAGGAGAGATGCTGAGAATATTGGGAGAATGATGTTAAGGATAGAGCTGCCAGGGAAGAGGAAGGTTTATGGATGTGGTGAGAGAAGACATGAAGGTGATGGTTGTAACAGAACAAGATGAAGAGGACAGGAAGACATGGAAAAAGATGATCCGCAGTGGCAACCCTTAGTGGGAACAGTGGAAAGAAGAAGAAGAAGATATAGACATCAGACACTGGAAGCCGCTGTCGAACTGTACCAGCGAAAAATAAAAGCTTAAGAGATGTAATTCAACTTGATCATGAGTTTGCATTTTAGTTAATATTAACTCAAATAATCAGGAGATGTCACTAGAGCTGCGGATTGGCTGGCGACCTGCCTGGGGTTTGTTTCCTGCCTTGCGCCCTGTGTTGGCTGGGATTAGCTCCAGCAGACCCCCGTGACCCTTTATTTAGGATATAGTGGGTTGGAAAATGGATGGATGGATGGATGTCACTAGAGAGGTTAGTGTGAAATGCTTTGAAGCTTCAACACAATTTTCAAAACAATTGATTCAAATGTTTCAACAACAACATTTATTTCTATGGCACATTTTCATACAAATGATGTAGCTTAAAGTGCTTTACAAGATGAAGAAGGAAAAAAGAAAAAATATAAAAATACTAGATAACAAAGACTAAAGTAAGGTCCGATGGCCAAAAAAAAAACAAAACTCCAGAAGACTAGAGAAAAACAAAATCTGCAGGGGTTCCCAGACCACAAGACCACCCGACCCCTCACTGCACATTCTAACCTAAATAAATTATCTTAATCAGTCCTCATGGTTTTCGGGCTTCACATGGATGAATTAGACAATGATGGTCATGTGGACCTCTGGCCTTCCATCCATCAATGTAGACCCTGCATGGTGCTTTAATCAGATGGTGGTGGCACAGATCAGCACCACAGAATACCAGATAAAGAGCAGCAGAGAAAGTAGGGGACAGTACACATTCCAGAGCCTTGATAAAAATGATAATTAAATGCATATAAAGAATATCAGGGTTACACCAAAATGAAGCTATGAGAAAGCCATGTTAAAGTAATGTGTTTTTAGCAGTTTTTTTAAAGTGCTCCAACATATTAGCCTGGCGAATTTCTGTCAGTAAGCTATTCCAGATTTTAGGTGCATAACAGCAGATGGTTGCCTCACCACTTCTTTTAAGTTTAGCTCTTGGAATTATAAGCAGACTCTCATTTGAAGATCAAGATTATGATTTGGATGGTAAGGTGTCAGACATTCTGAAATACAGGACGGAGTAAGATTATTTAAAGCTTTGTAAACCATAAGAACTATTTTAAAGTCAATTCTAAATGACACAGGTAACCAATGTAGTGACTTCTACATTACTAGGGTGATGTTCTCAGATTTTATTTTCCTAGTTAAGATTCTAGTAGCTACATTCTACAACACTTGCAATCGATTTATGTCTTTTTTGGGTGGTCCTGAGAGGAGTGCATTACAGTAATCTAGCCGACTGAACACAAATGCATGAACTAATTTCTCAGTATCTTGCAAAGTTTTAAGAGATCTAACTTTTGCTATATTTCTTAAGTGAAAAAATGCTGTCCTCATAATCTGATTAATATGTGATTTAAAATTCAGGTCAGAGTCAAAAATCATCCCTAAAGTCTTTACCTCTGTCTTTACTTCTAAGCCTAATAGTTCAATTTCATTTCTAATACCCTCATTATATCCATTTTTGCCAATCACTAAGATTTCTGTTTTCTCCATATTTAGCTTGAAAAAATTACTACTCGTCCACTCAGAAACACAAGTAAGACATTGTGTCAGTGAACTAAGAGATTCGGGGTCATCAGGCGCTATTGATAAGTAAAGTTGTATGTCGTCAGCATTGCTGTGCTAACTCACATTATGCCTTGAGATAATCTGACCTAATGGAAGCATGGAGATTGAAAAGAGCAGAAGACCCAGGATAGAGCTTTGTGGAACACGATATAGAAAATCAGGGGTCTTTGAAGTATATTTACCACAACTAACAAAGAATTTTCAACCGGCCAGGTAGTACTCAAACCAATTTAAGAAGACACTGCCAGAGAGGGCCACCGACAGACTAAGGTGATTTCTAAGAATATTGTGATCAATTATATCAAATGCGGCCCTCAGATCTAAGAGGATGAGAACAGATAAATGGCCTCTGTCTGCATTTACCCGCAAGTCGTTTACTACTTTAATGAGTGCAGTTTCTGTACTGTGATTTGTTCTTTACCCTGACTTAACTTGTCAAGAACATAATGTTTATTCTGGTGGTCATTTAGCTACATAATGACTGTAATAAGTAGGATTTTACATAAGAAAAGCAGGTTACAAATAGGTCTAAAATTTTCAAAAACAGAGGAGTCACGTTTATTTTTCTTGAGCAGGGGTTTAACTACAGCAGTCCTAAGACAGTCTGGGAAGACCCCCATATCTAATGATGAGTTTACTATGTCAAGAATATTCTCAATTAGCAGATTGAAACTTGTTGGTATTGGTTCAAAGACACGGGTGATCATTCTCAGTTGACAAATTATTTTATATAAATCGGGTAAATCTATTCTGGTGAAAAAATTTAATTTGCATAAAATGGAATACCGGGGTTTAAGAGGATGAGTATTGGGGGGATGTACTATATTATTTACAATGTCATTAATTTCGTGATTAAAAAATATAGCAAAAACCTCACAAGATTCATTGGATGTTTTTTGGGAGGCACTCATTGAATGACCTGGGTTTCGATCCTTCATGAGGCTTCACTCCACCCATCACTACTCCTGCCTCTCTTCTTTTCACTTTAACCTTCATCCTTTGTTCCTTTTTTTTCAGTCTTGTGCTCCCCTTTTATATGTTGCGATTGCAGGTGCGATTGCCTGATTGCTGCCCCGGGCTGATAATGAGACAATCAGGCCACCTGTTTGTACTTATAATTACAATTACCACACTGTAAACTTGCACTACAACTGTAAAAGTGCACAACCTGACCCAGTTTATGAACCATTTACACTATCTGCACTGTATGTACATGTATATTGTAGTTATTCTTTCATATTGAATATTTTTCATTGTTTCATTATTCTTGTTATTTTATCATTTTATAAGAAATTAAGTTTATGGAGGATTTGCATGTTGAATTTCAAAGAAAATAAAGGAATTCAATTTAATTCAATAGAAGAGAGCACGTATTTACAGGTGACGATGACTGGATTGGAAGTCGATTTAAATTTCTAAGAGCTATCCTCTTGGTGTTGTGTGCTGTTAGAATAATGCTTAATATAATTTTTATAATTAAATACATTAAGTATGTATATTACATTTTACAGATAAATTGTTACGTTCTTTTAAATAATGTGGTGGCATGGTGAATAAATACTGCAACACGCCAACAGGAGCACACAGGCAGTGATCGCCACACAGAATACATGATGTTACAGCTCTATTTTAGAATATTAATTTTGTGATAAAATTCATTAAAGCACATATTAAACAATTTGGAGGCACAGCGGCAGCGAATACGAAGACATTCATTGTGTGGCGATTGGTTACATGGAGAAAGAAAATGGAAGTATAGGAATTGGGGGTTGGTATGTTTGGCAGGGACAATTCTACTAAAGTAAAGAATAAGCAGTAAGGGGTCCCCAGGTGTACGTTCAGTGTAAAGAACCTTTATGGTAGGTGTGACAAGGCTCCAAAAAGCTGGGTGTATGAATTGGTATCGCATTGGTTTAACTGAACTATTGTGTAAATGTCGGGTTTGTGAGCTGGTGGTCGGAGAAACGAACACAGAATTCAATGGATGTTCTTCTGAGCGGGCTTTCCTTATTGCATGAATGCTGTATCTATCTAGCATAACAATCCCCCAGTTCCTATCCTTCCTTTTTATTTCTCCATACAACTAATCACCACACAAGAAATGTCTTTGTGAAAGTAAAACTAGCTATAAACCTAGGACACAGAGTGTTCGGAACTGGATTATACATGTTTAAATCCATTCAGGGTTGCACCCATCACAGCATGATGATGTGCGTGAGGCAGGATCAAATCCTGAATGGGGTGCCAAGCTCATTGCAGGGTGAATACGAGCAACACATACACTAGCAGGGGCAATTTAGCATAACAAAACCGCACATCCAACATGACTCTGAAAGGAAATTTAAGCACGCCGAGCAAACCCACCAGAAAAAGCTGCAAACTCAAGGCAGGGAACACCCGGAACGTCCTTGCTACGAGGCAGCTGCACAACCTTCACCCCACTGTGCCCCCACATGTTTAATACATCACGAAAATTATATCAAGTATTATTTTTAGGAAGACACTGTGCACTGGAGAGATTCATGAGGACTGGAAAATGGCAAATATCATCCCATTATATAAAAAGGGTGACAGGGCAGCTCCAAGTAACTATAGGCCAGTAAGCTTAACAAGCATCACAGGAAAATTAATGGAAGGAATTATTAAGGATAACATTGGGTAACAAATGACAAGGATAGGAGTGGTAGAGAACAGTCAGCATGGGTTCAGGAGAGGGAGGTCGTGTTTTACTAACATGTTGGAATTCTATGAGGAGGCAACAAAAGCATACGATCAAAGTGGAGCTTATGATATTATTTATCTGGACTTTTAGAAAGCATTTGATAAGGTGCCACATAAGAGGTTGGGCATCAAATTAGAAGAAGTGGGAGTTCAGGGTGATGTTTTTAGATGGGTGCAGAATTGCTTCAGACACAGGAAGCAGAGGGTGATGGTGCGAGGAACCTCATCAGAATCAGCTGATGTTAAGAGTGGTGTTCCAGCAGGAGTCCGTGCTGGGGCCATAGCTATTTTTAATATATATAAATGATTTAGATAGGAATATGAATAACAAGCTGGTTATGTTTGCAGATGATACCAAGATAGGTGGATTATCAGATAATTTGGAATCCGTTATATCATTACAGAAGGACTTGGATAGCATACAGGCTTGGGCAGATGAAATTTAATGTCAGTAAATGTAAAGTATTACACAGAGGAAGTAAAAATGTTAGGTTTGAATACACAATGGATGGTTGGAAAATTGAGAGTACATCTTATGAGAAAGATTTAGGAGTCATAGTGGATTCTAAGCTATCGACTTCCCGACAGTGTTCAGAAGCCATTAAGAAGTCTAACAAAATGTCAGGTTATATAGCGCCTTGATATGTGGAGTACAAGTCACAGGAGGTTCTGCTCAAGCTTTATAACACACTGGTGAGGCCTCATCTGGAGTACTGGGTGCAGTTTTGGTCTCCAGGCTACAAAAAGGACATAGCAGCGCTAGAAAAGGTCCAGAGAAGACCGACGAGGCTGATTTAGGACTACAGGTGATAAGTTATGAGGAAAGATTAAAAGAGCTGAGCCTTTACAGCTTAAGCAAAAGAAGATTAAGAGGTGACATGATTGAAGTGTTTAAAATTATGAAGAAAATGAGTCCAGTGGATCGAGACTGTTATTTTAAAATGAGTTCATCAAGAACACAGGGACACAGTTAGAAACTTGTTAAGGGTAAATTTCACACAAACATTAGGAGGTTTTTCTTTACACAAAGAACCACAGGCACTTGGAATAAGCAACCAAGCAGTGTGGTAGACAATACAACTTTAGGGACTTTCAAAACTCAGCTTGATGTTTCTTTGGAAGAAATAAGTGGGTAGGACTGGTGAGCTTTGTTGGGCTCAATGGCCTGTTCTCGTCTAGAGTGTCCTAATGTATTTATCTTAGCATTCTAAATGTTCAGAGAGCAGTAATATTGTGAAGTGAATGTATGCTGTGTGGCGATCACTGCCTGTGGCTCCTCTCGGTGCAAGAGGAAGTCAGTTTAAGAAGACCTAGCAGTTAACATGGCTCTGGGGAAAAAATTAATAGGAAGCATTTACATGGTACTGCGCTCCTCTAGGAAGCAAGAGAAAAACTCTTCTCCTTGTAAATAACACGTGTGTGTGCTGGACTTGTGTCTCTGCCTGTCTGTGTCAGGTTTGGGCTGCGGAGCGCCCCTGGTTTCCACAAGGTCAATAAATAAATAAATATACATACACGTTTTGGTCTGATGAAGAAAATTAAAAAGAAAGAAAACTTCTAACCTGGTTGTCCCAGTGAAATGCTATACATGCATATTGCTGCTGGTATAAAGGAGCCCCTGTCATGTTTCTTGACACATCTGCTGAATAATTTGTTGTCTGAAAGTCATCAGTGTTGGCATGTCTCAGAGAGGATGTGCAGCATAGTCCATAATGGCACTCAATTTTGTTTTCATTCTCTCCTTTACTAGGACCTCCAGGTGGTCCACAGTACGGTTGATAATTGACATTGCCCTAGGAAGGCAGCAGGTCCCGACAGTGTCCCTGGACGTGTGTTGAAGAGCTGCGCAGAGCCACTGGCTGGGGTCTTTGCAAAGATCTTTACCTGTCATTGTCCCAGGCCTCAGTTCCTTCCTGTCTGAAATCCTCCATCTTACTCCCTTTACCAAAAAAAAAAATCACCCATAACCTGCCTGAATGACTATTGGCCAGTAGCGCTCACCCCAGTGTTGATGTAGTATTTTGAGAGACTGGTCCAGAGTCATATCATGTCCTTCATCCCTCCCACCTTTGATGCACACCGATTTGCTTACAGGGCTAACAGGTCTACTGAGGACGCTGTTGCTGCTGCTCTCTGTGCTGCCCTGTCCCATCTGGAGCACCAGGGGAGCTACACACGTCTCCTCTTTATTGACTTTTGCTCTGCTTTTAACACCGTCCCCCCTCACAGATTGGTGTGCAAGCTGCTAGCCCTGGGACTCCCATATTCCACCTGTCTATGGATTAAAGACTTCCTGACAGACCGCACACAAAGGGTTAGGGTGGGCCCTCACATCTTCCTGGGTCAGCAGTCAGGGCAGGCAAACTCCCAATGTGTGAGTGGGAGAGCAGCATTCAGAAGGAATGGCCAGCTAGAAAAAACTTGGTTGGCAAAAACGCATCAGCAGACCTTTCTTGTTGGATCCAGATAAGGCGCCACTACCCCTGCCTCATATGAAATTTGGTTTAATGAGGTCACTTGTCAGAGTCCTATCACAAGATGGATCTGCGGCAAAACACTCCGTTTTTGTCTGAGGCTAAACTGAAAGAAGATCTTTTTTGAGCGACCCGACATTTGCGCGATAGACATATGAGCGCCGACAAAATAGCGCCCATTAAAACGCGGCGTCAAAATCATGCAGACAAAATCGCGAAAGTTTCATTAAATATGAATTACTAGTTTAAAGCATATATAATAATGTTTATTTTAGAAGTCAATATTATGAGACACGGCACACAGATAGTCCTTAAGATCACGCCCTGCATATGTACGAAGAATTGCAGCAAGACGTCTTGATAGTTGAACGTATTTAGACTTGCTGGCTGCCTGACTGCTGGTAATTCTGCTTTGTATACGACACGTTATGCCAACCCTCAACTGAGTTATTTGTTCGCGGCATGCCATCAGCAGTTATAACCTAGCACATAATGTGTACATAATGCGCGTCGCGTCCCACTCTCTTGGCCTCTCTCGCGATTTTGTTGTGGCGATTTCGTCGCCGCGCATTTTTCGAAAACCATTTAGCGGGTTTGTGTGACGATGTGGGTTCTGGCTCCACACTCCCATCTGATTTTGGGAACCCTTGAACCCAACACCGTCGATAATGTTACCGAGTGAGCTAGTCAGTGGAGGCAAATTACTGAGCAAGGGGAAGGTAGAAAGTGCAACAGTGCTTTTATTAAAAACCAACAAAAACAGTGTTCCATAAATAGTGCAGTTTTTCAATAAATAAATCCATAAAATGAAAAAAACGTGGAGGTTAAAACAACAATAAGAAAAGACAATCCTTTAAAACGAGAGGTTAAATCTTCTTATGGAAGCAGTCTTAAAACACTAACAAATTTGTTGCTTTTCTGGTAGCGTCTCTGTTAGCGTCTCACCTGCTTATCCCGTTTGGGCCAAGCAGCAGGCAAGACACTCTCTGCAGCTGCCCTCCTACATCACACATTCGAGACTGGAGACCTCCCGATCCCTGGCTCCGGTATGGCACTCATCCCAGTCCCGGAGAACTTGTTTTCCCACAACGGCCAGGTCGCTCACGTTGGGGATTCCCACCACCAAGTCTCCCGACTTCCGCTGCCTTTCAATGGCCTCTCTGCGGCCAGTCGCCTTCCCTGGTCACTCCCGCTACCTGATCGCTCAGCGGGAGCGACATCAACACAAACGCCTGGGTGTCGGCCTAACACCTAGCTTCCACGCAGCTGACCACGAGCGCTCGATCGCGCTCGATCGCGCGCTCACCACACTCACACACCGCCTGCTTCCTCTCCTGCTCCCGGTAACCTCCGTCCTCTCCTTTCCTTTTTTTCTCTATTTCTTTTTTCCTCTCTCCATTTTTTTTTTTACACCGAACGTTTCTTTCTTCCCCCCACAACCGACTCGCGCTTCTTTTTAAAACGTGAGGGGCCACCACAGCTGTAGCATTAGCCACGGGAGCAATCACGAATGTGGGCAGTTCCTCACCTGTGCACACGGTGAGAAACGCCCACATCGACGACCGCCCCGCGGCTCGCTACAACAACGCCCCCCTCACGAAGCCGCATTGGGTGCGGTGATTATTTATTTAAAATGAATGGCCTTTTGCTCAACGAGCTGTGGACCCATAACACCACCGTTTGTCGGCGGCCGCGTTTTGTCGGCTCTCATATGTTTATCGTGCTTTTGTCGGTGAACCAATTTTTGCTGAGCCTGATATTGGAAATCTGATTTCTAATGTGATTTTATTAGTGGAATGAATTAAATGAAACAAAAGGCTTTTCTATCATTCAGAGACGCTATTTCTATGTTTGTAGGCATATAAAGAAAGAATTATGAAGACTTTGTGAACAACTAATTTGTTAAGCTTAATGGAATTAAGTTGCAACATGAGTCTCAAAATCTGCAGCTGGACTTTTCCCCATGAAAGTCTTGGAGCGGTCATTGAAGAGCAGGGTGAAAGATTCCATCAGGACATCAAGGACATGGAAAGAAGGAGACATGGATTTTGGGGTGTCAGTATGATGGTGGACTACTGCTGGATGATGAAAATGTGGACAAAGGACAAGCCAGCAAACAAAAATCTAAGAAGTGACAACAACTCGAGAGGTTATTTGTACACCAATGATGTATAATGTTTAATTTAGAACAATGTGGCATGAATGAATAAATTGCATTATGATGGAAACAATATACTTTTCATTGTGTTCATGAATGTAAATAAAAACAACTATTTACAATTAAAATAGTTTTTTATGAGTTTTAATTTTTCAGACCTTAGAGTTAAGTAACCGGAAAATCTAGAAATGCAGAATGAATCTCATGGTGCTGCTGCTGCTGTATTTCTTAAAAACACTCAGTTATCCCCATGTTAACACATATGAATACTTGGTAATAATAAAAATATATCAGACTTAGTTATATAATTTCTACATTGACCAAAACATACAAACTGGGAAGTTACAGATTGATGAATTAGGTTTGGGGTCCAATTAAAAGAAGAGCTTGTGGGGAATAAAAACCTGCAGCCACACGGCGTCCCCCAGTCTGAGTCTGAGAAGCACTGATCTACTACATTTGAAAGTGTCGCCCTCCTCTGTCCTCCTAACGGGTCACCTTTCAACGTAAGCCTACAATGCGTCATTGCATGCCAGCTAAAGCCAGTCCTCACGCAGGGTCTGGTAAACCAAACGCGCGTGCATGCGAGTGCCTCGTGTGGCGTTGCTCTGACGTCATCAAACAGCGACGACTAAACAGAGGTGCACGAGCGTCTCGAATCTTGTGATCAGTAAAGTGGAGAACTATCGGGATGGGATCCTGTTGCTGCGGAGTGAGCCGACTTTAAAATGTATCACACAGAGGCAGAAAGTAAGTGGTCCGTGTTCGGAGCCGTCACTTTGCGTGTGTGGGATTTTCTTTTTCGCTTCTAGCTGTGCTACAGTACGCGTTTTGAAGGACAGGTCGATCTTTACAAAGGACTCTCCTCGTGTGCCGCCTCACTTGACTTCTGTCTTTGGCTCATTTTTTATTTCACCTTCTCCTTTTACATTTCTGTTTATACCCCTTGTTAATCTTTATTCGTTATCATTTATTGCTGTAGTTGGTGTCCTAGCGAGCGATCTCAGGGTGTTTTTTTTTTTTAATTTACGAGTTTAAACTCCAGGCAGTGACTCGCAGTCTGGTCAATGATACGCTCGAGAAAGAAGTACGGAGGCAGAGGCTTTGTGCACAAAATATCCGTCAAATAAAAAACAGAAAGTACACAACCTCATCCTTCAACAAAGATCAGAGCGCAAAATGAAGAAAAAAAGAGATCGGCGCGTTTACTTTTATCCGTTAAAACAGCAGCACGAGTCCGGCAAGCTGTTTCTCGAATACGATTTTACTCTCCGGGTGTCCTCCAGGTGTGGCGGAAGCGCTAACGTCCGAGTCTCTGCATTCGTTTGGTCGCCCCCTGGCGGTGGCCACGGGCCCTTACAGGGTTGAGCTTCCATGCCCCCAAACCAGGCAGGGCGGCTCACCCCTCTCGTGGTCCTGGGGAGGCACAGTCCCTCCCTTGGTCCGTCCAGGTGTCGCGACTGGGCACAGCCCCCAGCCGACCAGCACAGCGGATTATTCCAGTGGAATGAGAAGCTTATTTGTGCGATCACGTAATGTAAATAAGATATGAAGTTTAATTAATTTTCATTAAATGCTTTTCATAAATGTATAAGACGAACATTGATATAACCAATACCGGGTCTAAAACGGTCCGAATTATTTATTTTTTTGTTTATTTAGTACGCAATCTAAAAAACATAAGCATTTGGCCCCAAATACTAATGAAAATTAAATTAAAATTGATTAAAGTTGAAAGGCCCTAACAAAGGAATAGAAATAGATTCATATTATTCCATCCATTTTCCAACCCGCTATGTCCTAACTACAGGGTTCCAGGGGTCTGCTGGAGCCAATCCCAGCCAGCACAAGGCAGGAAACAAACCCCAGGCAGGGCGCCAGCCCACCGCAGGGCACACACACCAAGCACAATTTAGGATCACCAATGCACCTAACCTGCAGGTCTTTGGACTGTGGGAGGAAACCCACGCAGACCCGAGGAGAACATGCAAACTCAATGCAGGGAAGACCCGGGAAGCGAACCCGTGTCTCCTAACTGTGAGGCAGCAGCGCTACCACTGTGCCACCATGCTGCCCTATTATTATTATTATTATTATTATTATTATTATGTTTTGTTGGGAATACAGACTTTTTAGAGTATTTGAGTAATTTCATTAATTGAGTAAATCATTGCATACAGACAATATAAATGATTGTATGCTTCTGGTAAGCCTCATCTTAAGTGCATAAGCATGTACAGTATTATAATTAATTTTATAGTGCTTATCTGAGCTAAAGGAGGCGTTATCAAAATGGAACAGTATGCAACATGTTTATCCTTATTCTGGTACATTGAAAAAAAGTTACATTATCAGTACCACAGGGTCAATTTGACCCTATAGTAAAAAAACTTTCTATATTACCAGAATAAAAACACTGTTTATTACAATACTTTGGTTTTCTTCAAATAATATTATACAACAAACGTTTGTACTTAAATATTGACAAATTGAGGTGTATTTGTTTTAGGGACATTTAAATAGCTTATACAGGAATACATACAGAAACTGTATTACAAAATTCAAATAATATTGCTCAACATGTGTGAGTTTCTGATTATTTTACATCACTGCTGGCATTGATTGCACATCCATTTGCTCTGCTCTTTGCACACAAACTTGTTGCACTTATTACAGATGAATTTGGTTTTCTTGGACAAATGGAGCATCTCTTGCGCTGTCCTGAATGGAGCTGGTGAGGGTGCCACTGGTAAAATGACCTGTTTGACATCTTGTGGTGTTTGCTACATATATTCCATGGAAGGTACTATCGGGTGACCCCAAGTGCAAATAAACATAAATACAAAATAAAAAGTAAGACACAAAAACTAATGAACATGTGTGACATTGTTAGTAAGGTCTTACAAAAAAAAAATACTTGAAAGGCAAGGTCACTAATCGTGATAGATTAAAAAAAAAACATGGGTCAAAGAGGAGTGGAGTCACAGAGACCCCATGGTACCACAGCAGGGTTAAAGAGAGATCTACCTACCAGTTTCTTTATCCACTTTTATAACAAACATCTCTCCAAAATGAGTTGAGAAATTTACAATGAAAAAAATGAGCAGTCAGCAGATTCTGTAGCCCCTTTGCAGACACACAAGCATCACTTACATCAGTGGACCCACTGGCATGGTGTTTTATTAATCGAGTATTAACTATGCAATGTTTTCAACAACAGTTTTCTCCTTTTAGTTATTGTTAAACACCAGTATGAAGGTCCAGGTTGAGTTCACCAATGAAATGTCACAGAAGGATCAGTTTTCTGAATTAATAATCACCTTATAAACTTCTTATTATATTCATTGTCCAATATGTTAACTCCACTTATACAGCAGATATTAAACTAATCTAATGAAAAAGTGTCTACAGGGGTGTGATTGCTTAGACATCGGGGGTAAGGTCAAATAAAATTTCATATTCCCTTACTGAAGAAAACGTTCCTATTTTTATCAATCAGAACAGTCAGTCACATGGTGATTCTAATCAATTCAAAGCTGAACAAATAAAACGTTTGCTTACATATTAATAGCATTTTCTCGTCATTATTGGGAAAATTTGTATTGTTATAGAGAGTGAGATAAAGCTGTGGGGAGAATAATTCTCTTTATACAGTAAACGCCAATTCATCAAAACTTGTTCATGAAAGGCAACCAATTTTTTACTTTTCTTTGAAGGGCACAACAGAAGAAACTGACCCCCTAAATTTGCTAAAGTGAAATTGTGTTTGTAATTCAAATCACTAGAAGAATTTTTAACTAATCTAACACGGCTAATTATAACTGTGGTTTAGTGTGGAGAAGTCAAGGACATTAAGTCACCCATATCATATTGTTTTTTTAACACATCCTTTTTTTAAACTTTGACTCCTGTTGTTTCATATGCAATAAAAAAGGAATCTTCTCTAACCTCACAGAAAAATAATTATTAGCTTCTAATGGCAAACAGACCTCTGCTGTTCTTCATAACCCCACCGCTACACTGGGTGGGACTCTGACTTGAATAGACGGACCTCTGGTTAGCCAAGTAGTACGTCTCTTCAGGACTTTAGTGGTCCTTGACTTGTAGCTTGAAATAATATTATTTTTCATGTTGTTATGAATTTTATTGCCAAGATAAGACACAATGTCAGGTTCAGTACGTTCAACTAACATGACCTTTTCTCAAGGTAAAGAGCTCACATTTTATGATATAATTTAAGAGATTCTGAAACTTTGAAGATATTTTTTAAAAATAATATTATATCAATAAGCTAATTGTACAATTTTAATTTTGCTAACCTTTTAAAGAAGCTTTTGTTCAATCAAAATTTTAAGACTTTGAACACATAATAGAAGAGCAAAGGAGATGTCGGGTTTCCACGACGGACGCCTCCTTTAACATTTAATCTGTGCGACATCCAATTGGCAAAGTGAACTGAACTATTGGTACTTCTAGAGAAAGTGTTTTAATGATCTTGAGACAAAAGTACTTAAATATATAAGGTAAGAATGAAAGAAAAATTAAAGTATGACTAAATAGCGTCAAATGCTTTGTAAAAATGAAGACAAACATTTAGTGGGTCATCTTATTATGATCAAAGAAAGTCCATTGTGAGACTAATACAGTATATTTACTCTTTTTTTTTATAGAGTTATATTATTTTAGAGTTAGTTATTCTCTATTAATGTCATCTAAGGCTGCTTAATGCCATCTAGCCAAGACTGAAGTAGTAATTTTACAATAAAGTTTAAGCAGGGTGACTGGGCACCAGTTAGCAGTTATCTGAGTTTCTTTGCCAGACATCTCATTTTGTGCTTTTATATCTCGTCAGGTTTCTTTTCACAGCTACATTCTAGTATTATTTTTCAATAAATTCAATAAAAATGTGCATGTTCTTTACCTTGTCAATAATCTGTTCTTCAGTTTCCACTAATTCTCCAACTTCCTGTGTAGATAGAAGGCTGAAATTTGGCAGGCTCATTCCTCACAGCTTACAAAAGTTAAGCAGGTTTCATTTCGAAATTCTACGCGTAACAGTCATAACTGAATCCTACTTACGTACATATGTATGGCCATAGCCTGCAGCTCGGTTGCCGTGTGAGGCGGAGTTGCGTCATCCATCACCACGCCTCCCACATAGTTGGCTGCCTGCCTATATTGCGTCCCCCTTACCCACACCTCCCACGTAATTGAGTACCAGCCCTTATAAGGCCATCTGTCACCAGCAATCCATTAGACACGCTGCCGCTATGAGGCGTTTGTCATGCCTAAGACGAATACAATTTTCGCGAGATGCAAGTTTAGTGAGAAGATGCAAGGTATAAACGAGAATTTTGATGACTTTAAAACAAGAGTTAAAATTGCTGGTGAAGGACTGTGCTTATGCAAATGAAGATGAGATGGTCAAGGATAGAATAGTGTTTGGCACAAACTCAGCAAAAGTGCGAGAGAATCTTTTAAATGTCGGGACTGAGCTAATATTAAATAAAGCCGTGGACATCGCAAGATCACACGAGATAGCACAAGCTGAGAACCTTGTGTATGTACTCGGAGCGGCTCACGTGAACTGACTGTGAATGCAGTATGCACAGAAAAAGCAAGAGCTCCAATGAGCGTTGAGCAAAAAAGCATTACACAATTGAGAAGGCAGCAAAAGAATATGAAGCGAGTGATGCATAAAAGCATATTTATAAGTGCAGCTACTGCGGAAACAAAGCACAAAGTGGAAAAAGTCAATGTCCAGCTAAAGGAAGACAGAGTAAAAAATGTGGTAAATTGAACCACGTCGCTAAAGTTTGCAGGACTGGGAAAGGTAAACCCGTGCATGCAGTGTGTGATGTCTCAGATAAAGAGGAAGACGAGCTGTTACTATTATGGCAGTGCAGTTAAGGTGCTTAAGTCAGGTCAATCAGCTATTTACTAATGAAGAAGGGATGTTCACAGTTTAACAGAACAATGCACATTAAAACCTTTAGTGAGAACAAGGGGGTTTTATTCAATCTGATAGCACAATCAAAAGTTATGATTGATTCAGTGGGTAAAGAGGGGACTGGTGGCTTTTAATGAATTCAAAAGGTTTGTCAAACCTAATGACAAAAATAGAAGTTACACACCATCAGTTACACCTGTCAGCCTAAGCTAACAAACCCCTCATTTATTTCTCTTGCTTGCTGAAATGTGCAGAAGCAATAGGAGAAGACAAAGTTAAGTTCCTCTTTCATCTTCTCCCGCCTTACGTTTCTGTTTCTTAACACAATCCTGTGCCCCTACTTGTATAAACCTTCATCAACATAAACAGATAAGACAATTCTGCGACCCTAACAGCACTGTATGTTTTAATTCAAGTAGTTAATACTGCTGACCCACAACTGTGTAAGATGGTCTTCTTGTTTCAGATTCTGTTGGACCTTCACTCCACTCCCAAGACTGTTTGTTTCACATCTGATAATTTGAAATGAAGAGCAGTGAGTTACTGTCAGCATGCTATGAACTGTCTAACTTTTAGAAACCTTAACAGAGAGGGTCTTGTAGAATGACATTGAAGTGTCTTTAGACAAAAGTGATAAAGTTTTAATGAAGCTGGTTGCTGTTCTTTCTACAGAGAAAAAGAAAAAGCTGCTGTTTACTGGAAAATCTCAATGGATGTGAAACAGGACACCTGTGATTTGGACATGAATATCACAGTTATTAAGGAGGAGGAGGACTGTGAGTGGGAATCCATCTATCCTAAACAGGAAAGTCTGAGCATCAAGGAGGAGAATAGTGAACTGCGGTCAGTGGGCATTCAAGAAGAAGGCGAAGAGAAGTCTGTTAGTATTGAGACACATAACCATACACATCTGAAGAGTATTGAGGAAGACGACTTTCATGATGGGTGTCAAGATGGAGTGGAGACAGGGTTAGACTCTTCTCAAAGCAGACACTCTTCATCTAGAGAGCCTTCTATCAGTGTGAAGTCTGAATCATTACAGTCTGAACCAAAGAGGACTAAGAAAACTACATCTGTTACAGCTCCGGAAAATCAGCCAACACTTACAACGAAGTCTGGGAAAAGTAAGTGTTAAATAAATTTGTGTGAGTTTTAGGTTTGGGGTTTATGCACGTGAAAGGTTGGGCCTTGTGGTTATTATAAGAAATGTAGAAATTGAGTAAAAAGACTGCATTTTATTGTGAAAAATATTAGGGTCTCTAACAGACAGAGAGAAATATTGCAGATAAGGCAAAGATGAGCCAAAGAGATTCTTTCAGTATTTTAGGAGATAAAGAACAGTCATTGCATGTATCTCTGTACCATCTTAAGTGTACCACACCATACAGAAGGCATTACGTGCCTCAGGATAACTGAGAGATTCCTCACCGGTCAGGCAGTTCACACTGAAAAGCCGCCATCACCAAATAACCCACAGCTGTCAAGACCTGTAAGAGAACTAGGATTGTGTGATTTCTGCATGATGGTCTCTGTAATGAAGGCTGCAGTTCAGCACACAATTCAAAGAGGATGACAGTAGGGAGTCTAAATAAGCTTAGAATCAGTCATCATCATGAGCCAGAAAATCAATGTGATCCCTGAAAATTCAATTCTTCTGTAGCCTTATAAACATCAGAGTGCAAAATGTGCAATAAAATAAGATTTTCTGTTCAGTTAATTTTTCTACCTGAAGGTGCTAAAATGCCAACACCAAAAATTTCTGCATAGGACTTACAAATGCACAAAACTTGTCATAAATTTAAACTAATTTCCATGGCAAGTTCTGATTTTATAAATCTTAATCTTTGCATAAGAAATTGCTTACGCACGTTTCCATGCAAAAGGAGGTTTTATACATGCAGCCTTGGTGAGTAGATGTAATGGAGAGTGTAAAATTAAATGAAGTGTCTTTCCATGTACAACTAAGATTTTAAAATTGTTTATGCTTATCAAAGGTTGTCTCTAATTTCAACCATCATGTATTTAATGTAAGTTAATGTTAATAATAGGGCAGTGGATTGATAATAAGCTGTTTGTTTGTTTTTCTTTTACACTTTATACAGAAAACAAACATCACTGCTGTTTGGAATGTGGCAAAGGATTCTCTGGCAGGAGTGCTCTTCAGAGACACATTAGAGTTCACACCAGAGAGAAGCCATATTGCTGTAATGAATGTGGCAAACAATTCTCTTACAGGAACAGTTTTCAAGTCCACAGAAGAATTCACACTGGAGAAAAGCCATATTGCTGTGTGGAATGTGGTAAAATGTTCTGTCACATGACTTCGCTGCAAAGACACACAACAATTCACACCGGAGAGAAGCCATATTGCTGTAATGAATGTGGTAAACAGTTTTCAGGAAGAGGTCACCTTCAGAAACACACTAGAGTTCACACTGGAGAGAAGTCATATTGTTGTAATGAATGTGGTAAACAGTTTTCTGTACTGGCCAGTCTACTAAAACACACTAGAGTTCACAGCGGAGAGAAGCCGTATATCTGTAATGAATGTGGTAAACAGTTTTCACAAAACAGCAGTCTTCAGAAACATACTAGAGTTCACAGCGGAGAGAAGCCATATTGCTGTAATGAATGTGGTAAACAGTTTTCACTAAACAGCACTCTTCAGAAACATACTAGAGTTCACACCGGAGAGAAGCCTTATTGCTGCAATGAATGTGGTAAACAGTTTTCAGGAAGAGGCAATCTTCAGAGACACAGTAGAATTCACACCGGAATAAAAACAGTAAGGGTTAAAAAATCAGTCCAGAAAAGCAGTTCTGACTCTCCCAAACCAAAATCTCCTGCATCACAAAAGAATTCCAATCTGGGTGCCACCTCCTGACACCTCGACGAGTATGTTAAAAGAGACAGAATTCAAAACACACTGGCCTGAATACTTAACACTAGAATTACCAGAGTCTACGAAAAAACTCGTAGATCTGGTCTACCTTATAACCGTTTGCACATCTCCGCCAGCGTCTTTTGTCATCTAAATGTGCCAATAAAGACAAGCTGCAAACAGCCGGCTATTCCATCCCCCACCGACTTAGAATGTGCATGAACTTCTCCCAGCTCATGCGTTGATTGATTATCTGGGAGTGAAGTGGAGTTTTAGAGTGGAAATAATAGATCGTTATTTGGAACACACGTATTTCATGTGTGTTCCGTTTCTACAGTAATCTGTGTAAACACATTGTTAAAACAGAAATTTTTTTATATTTTAGTAATAAATGTTACAATATGTAGGTATAAACTATGGAATGTGTGAAGCCTGATTTCTAAAGATCAAATAAAAACTTTCACAAAAGGTTCAAGACCGATACAACAGCTTCCGTGGCGTAGCGCTAAGATTTGCTTTCTTGGAGCGCACCAGACCTGCTGTGCATCAGAGACCCAAGTTTGATTCCCCGCTGGGGAGAAAATGTTATTTTTTTTTTCTTTTTAACCTTCGCCGCTCTGCCTGCCTGCAAGCATCTGATTTTTGCATGCTGGGGCATTTTTCTTTTTTTTTTAATTTTTCTTAAGTAAATCGTTAAGTTTAAAATGTTGATCGCGGTTATTTCTGTAGATTAATTCATGCTTTCATGAAGGGAGAGTGGAGATAGATGTGAAAGACGATAGATTGTTTACAACAGGAAAAAACAGCGACCACATGATAACAGTATTAGCTATAATCATTGACAGCATGAATTAATCAACAGAAATAAATGCGATCAACATTTTAAACTTAACGATGTATATAAATAACATTTTCTCCCCAGCGGGTAAATCGAACTCTGGTCTCTGAGGCATGGCAGGGCTGCTGTGCTCTGAGACAGCAAATCTTAGCGCTACACCATGGAAGTTGTTGTATCGTTCTTGAACCTTTTGTGAAAGTGTTTATTTGATCTTTGGAAATCAGGCTTCACACATTCTATAGTTTATACCAACATATTGTAACATTTATTACTAAAATATGAAAAAGTTTCTGTTTTAACAATGTGTTTACACAGATTACTGTTGAAAAGGAACACACATGAAATGCGTGTGTTCCAAATAACGATCTATTATTTCCACTCTAAAACTCCACTTCACTCCCAGATAATCAATCAAGGCATGAGCTGGGAGAAGTTTGTGCACGTTCTATGTTGGTGGGGGGTTGGAATAGCCGGCTGCTTGCAGCTTGTCTTTTTCAGCACGTTTAGATGACAAAAGACGCTGACGGAGGGGGGACAAACGGTTTTAAGGTGGGCTGAACCTATGAGTTTTTTCGTAGACTCTGGTAATTCAGGTGTTAAGTCTTTGTGAACCTGAAAATGGTGGGCGTAGTTGGATAAGGTCTATACTTGGGGGCTACCATCCCTCTGCCTTGGTGTACCACCCTGAAGATTTTAATTGTTCCGAGGTCCCTTCATTTTATTTTAGTCTTAAATAAGTTAATTACTGAACTGTTATTGGGTAAAACTAAAGGTGACATTTCTTTTCCCACCCAAAAAAAGTTTTTCAGAGAGCTTTTATAAGGTACTAGCAATGTTAACCTGTCAAAGACATGTTTTAGAATGAATTTCAAAACTATTTCATATGTTAGGACTAATAGACAATGACACTGTGTCACCATGAGGAAGTTACTTCACCTGCCTGTGCTAATAGTGGAAAAACAAGAAAAATGTAGGCAATTGTGTCTCAAATGTAAGTCACCTTAGCATCAGTCAAATAATTATAGTAATAATAATTGGCATGAAGTGACGCCCTTGACCAGTAGGGGTTTCCTGTTCCTCAGAGACTTTGCATTCCGCTCTCTTGATTTACTTACAGTGTACTTTATTGGTTGGTGTTGTAAATTGTTTGTTGCTTTGAATAAATTACAAAATACTGGAATTCACCAATCTGTCATCTCCAGTCATCTGACTATGACTCCTGCATTCGGCTTTCTATTTTTTTTTGAACACTGTGAATTAGCACATTTTTCAGAGGTCCCTGAAACCCCTCTTTTATATGGTGCTTTGAGCTGCAAGCTAAACCGACCAACCTGAGAATATCG
Source organism: Polypterus senegalus (assembly GCF_016835505.1). Classification (NCBI taxonomy): domain Eukaryota; kingdom Metazoa; phylum Chordata; class Cladistia; order Polypteriformes; family Polypteridae; genus Polypterus; species Polypterus senegalus. Next base: position 171,838,542 of record NC_053161.1, on the reverse strand, counting down.
TGGCCTTAGCAGTGAGTATGGAGCATCAATGCAGAAGAGAACACCTAACCTGACATCCCCACATTCAGCCAAACCCCATCTCGCACACCATAGACAACCCGCCAGCGGGCAATGCTAAATCCTTTCGGCCATAGCCACTAAGACACGAAAGAGAAAGAGAGCACAAATGTTATATGGTAGTCTGATAGCAGTCACTGGATATCGTATCTTTGATTGCTGGTACAACAAATAGTTTTGAGCAGATGTCAGCCTCAGCACCAACTGTGGTTATCACTGCTCTTGTGAAAAGAATGTAGAGAAATGCCATCAACTCAGAGGGAGAGGCAAGTTTGTTTTGCCACCTAAACATCACTGAGAATACTTTTGTGTGAGAAAACTTTTACAAATAGCCACAATTTACACCGGGTGTTACAGACTCAAATTAAATGTATGTTTTTTTGTATCTGCCGCCGGTCTTCTCACGTCTCACTGAATGCTTTTGTCAGAAACAGTTCCTGCTCTCTCAGCTCATAAATTTTTACATTTTCCTCACTTTAAGTTCCCAATAAAAGAAGACTTATTATTTCCAAATGTTGTTGAAGAATTTCATCCCGAAGGGTTATCAACAGAAGAAATGAGTACATGGGCAATCCTAGCACCGAGACACCATTAAGTCAAATGAATTAATGCGAAAATTGTCAATTGGTTACATGGCAAATTGGTTAAATGCATATCAATAGTCTATGTTGAAACAGTTGGTGGTTATGTTGCGGAAGATGAAAACAACTTACAATATCACACAGAATCTCTACAACCGTTAAAACCGTCCGGTCTTTCAATGGCCAAATTACTGTTGAAAGACGGATGTATCGTAACGTTATTGTGTAATTTATGACAGAATGATGGGCTGTGCAATGGGACAAGATGAGTTGTATTCATTATTGGTCGAACAATTCTGATATGTAAAATTTTAACAGGCAACAAGAAAGGTAATGTAGTAGATCTTACGCGAATAATATTAGACACCAAAAGGAGATCTTGATATGCCGTTCATATTAAAACGTTTACAGTTTCCTGTTAGAATAGCTTTTACTATGACGATTAACAATCACAGGGACAAATATTTCAAAACAGTTGATTTATTACTGGGAAAGAAACAATATTCACTCACAGGCAGTTATAAATTGTGTTGTCACGATAACTCCAAACATGGAATCAAAATTCAATGTTTTAATGATGGAAAGTGAATTCCAAATATTGTTTTACTGAAGTTTTACAGTAAGTTTAAAAAGTATTTGCGTGTTAATTTCAAAGCCAAACAGAATGAAAACGGATAACGCAACGAATAACTCTTAACGCAACATGAAACATACGTTTCTTTCAATTTATTACGTTTTACTATTTTTTACTATGGTTAATTATTTGCTGTAATGTAAAATATTTCAGTCTATTGTGCAAATGTAACATTTCCCATGAAAATAAAATTATGTTTAAGTTTATACATCTGCTTCCCCATATGCGAGTGGCAGATAGGCAAAGAGGCTAGTGTGGAGTGTCCGCCCAGGGGTTGACAAGCGAACAGGGGTCAGAGCCCCCTAGTTATAGTAATAATAATAGCAGCAGCTCAATAATTGGAGCGCCGAGACTCAAACACTGTACTTTTTGGTTATAAGGCAGCAGTTCTTACCTCTGCACCATTCAAGAATACACATTAACTTCCTGTCAATTGACATTTGAGCTTGGGCTTTTAACTCATTGACCGCAACATATAAATCAAATGATTTTTTTCTTTAGTTATGTTCTTGAATAAAAGCGCATATGTTCATTTAATATTTGGACTAAACTCTTCCCACATTATACATTTCACGTCATTATTAGTATAACATGGAAAAAGTGTCTGCTTTAGGTATGAGTTCAGAATTTTTTACCTCACATTTCCTTTCATCCAACACTTACCCAAATCTTTATAGACAAAGAACACACATGAAGTGCATGTATTTCAAATAATGATATACTGTATTATTTACCCTATACAGTACAACTCCAGACAGCTCACACACAGATAAGAAGCCTTGGCTTAAGCTGGGAGAACTTTTTCCCCCCGAGTTGAGCTTCATCAAGGGGGTTGGGATAACAGGCTGCATGCTGCTTGTGCTGATCGACACATTTGCAAAACAAAAGACACTGAAGGAGAGGTGTGAAGGGATTTAAGATGGGCTGGGATTATGAGTTTTTTTTGTAGGTGTCAGGTATTCAAGTGTTAATAAGAAGGATCATTTTTTGTAATTTTCAGATGGAAAACTCTACTGATGAAATTGCATCTGTCCTGAGGAACACCGTTGGGAAATAAGTTCACTTTTATTTCAGGCCACAGAGGGTTACAGATAAATGTAATGAAAAAGGTCAGGTCTTCCGAAATTTCGAACATACAGTAAGTTATGGAGTCATACATATATTGGGGCCTGACTGTAATGAAGATAGCAGGATGACCAAATGTCCAACATCTGAAGTGTTCTCGTCTCCTCGCATTCTGTAGGTGAATGTACAGTCAAAGTAAAAAGTATGTGAACCCTTTGGAATGATCTGGTTTACTGTATGAATTGGTCATAAAAAGTGACCTGAGCTTCACCTAAGTCACGGGTACCGATATACACAATGAGCTTAAGCCAGTGACACACAAAAAATGTGCTCTTTCATGTCTTTATTTTACAAATGCATTCAAAGTTCACAGTGGTAGTGGAAAAAGTAAGTGAACCTTGGGATTTAATAAGTGGTTGACCCTCCTTTGGCACCAATGACCTTAACCAGGTGCTTCCTGTAGCTGCAGATCAGACCTGCACATTGTGTGGGGGAGTTTGAGCCCATTCTTCCCTGCAGAACTGCCTTAACTCTTCCATATTCTTTGGTTGTCTTCTGTGTATGTCTCTCTTTAAGTCATTCAATAGGATTGAGATCTGGGCTCTGAGTGGGACACTCCAAAAGGCGCAGTTTGTTCTTCTGAAGCCATTGTGCAGTGGATTTGCTGCGATGTTTGGGGTCATTGTCCTGTTGCATCACCCAGCCTCTTCTGAGCTTAAGTTGATGGACAGACACCCTCACATTATCCTGGAGAATTTGTTGATAAACTTGTAAATTCATTTTCCCCTCAATAATGGCAAGCTATCCAGGCCCTGATGTAGCAAAGCAGGCCCAAATTATGATGTTCCCTCCCAGTGCCCTTATTACGCCAAATGAAGTTCTGTTTCTCCCTCCCAAATTGTTTCATTTTGGTTTCGTCACTCCACAGAATAAATTCCCTGTACCGGTGTAGAGTGTCCAAGTGCTCTTTTGCAAACTTCAGGTGTTCAGCAATGTTCTTTTTTGATAGCAGTGGCTTCCTTCTTGGTGTCCTGCCATGGACTCCTTTCTTGTTCAATGTTTTGCGTGTAGTTGACTCATGAACTGAACTGAGATGTTAGCCAGTTCTAATGACTTCTTCAAGTCCTTTGCTGTCACTCTAGGGTTCTTCTTTACCTCATTGCTGACTTTGCGTTGTGTTATTGGGGTCGTCTTGGCAGGGCATCCACTTTTAGGCAGAGCAGCCACAATACCAAATTGCCTCCATTTATAGACAACTTGCCTAACGGTAGACTGATGAATATCTAAAATCTTTGACTTTGTAACCCTTTCCAGTCTTATGTACAGTTTGTGAACCCTTTAGAATTGTCTATATTTCTGCATAAATATGACCTAAAACATCATCAGATTTTCACTCAAGTCCTAAAAGTAGATAAACAGAAACCAGTTAAACAAATGAAACAAAAATATTATAATTGTTCATTTATTTATTGAGGAAAATGATCGAACCTATACCAATAAAAGGCAAAATCCTCACTCACTCACTCACTCACTCACTAATTCTCCAACTTCCCATGTAGGTAGAAAGCTGAAATGTGACAGGCTTATTCCTTACAGCTTACTTACAAAAGTTAAGCAGGTTTAATTTCGAAAATCTACACGTAACGGTCATAATGGTCGATAACGGTCGACCACGCCCGCCATGTTGAACTTTCTTATTTATGGCCCCATCTTCATGAAATTTGGTAGGCAGCTTCCCTGTGCTAATTGAAACCGATGTACGTACTTATTTCGATGGTATGACGCCACTGTCGGTCGCCATATTGAACTTTCCAACGTCACTAATTCCCCAACTTCCCGTGTAGGTAGAAGGCTGACCCCATCTTCACAAAATTTGGTAGGTGGATTCCCTGCGCTAACCAAAACTGATGTACGTACTTATTTCGGTGGTATGACGCCATTTTTGGCCGACATATTGAACTTTCCAACGTCACAAATTCTCCAACTTCCTGTGTAGGTAGAAGGCTGAAATTTGGCAGGCTCATTCCTTACAGCTTACTTACAAACATTAAGCAGGTTTCATTTTGAAATTTTACGTGTAACGGTCATGCCGGTAGACAACGTCCGCCATGTTGAACTTTCTTATTTATGGCCCCATTTTCACGAAATTTGGTAGGCGGCTTCCCTGCGCTAACCAAAACCAATGTACATACTTATTTCGATGGTATGATGCCACTGTCGGCCGCCATATTGAACTTTTCAACGGTCTTTGCTACTTATGGGCCCATCTTCAAGAAATTTGGTACACGGGTTCCCAACGCTAACTGAATCCTACTTATGTACATATATACGTCCATAGCCTGCAGCTCGGTCACTGTGTGAGGCGGCATTGGGTCCCCCATCCCAACGCCTCCCACGTTGTTGGCTGCCTGCCTATATAAGGCTGTCCGTTGCTGCAGTCTCCACATTCCCTTCCTTGCTTCGCCACAGGATTCACGTCTCCCTGCTGACAACTACAGCCATTTTATTTAATCCATGGCTTCTCCGCTGTTTTATTGTTCATTTATTATGATTATAGTTATTGTGTAGGTATTTCGGACTTACTTTACATTGTTCAGGTACCCATTTCCTTTATCATTCCAACTGTACCCCCATTAACATGTCTATAGAGGTGATCACTATCGATCAAAGAACTGTCACTTACAGAGTGGTTTCCATGCCTAGAGATGGCACCTACCTTTTCCATTCTCTTTGTTACATATTGCATGGCCATATCAGGCTCACTCTTGATATCCGGAGGAACATTGTGTCTTATGTATTGAATGACTGGGACAGGTTCAAGGTGTGGACTGATGATGGTACAGAAGATAATTATATTAGTCAGGAGTACTAGAAGAGTGAAATGCTTAAGCACTTCACCTATGGATCTGCACGCGAGTTGATGGCTGACGCTGAATTGTTTGGTTGTCGCTTTCAAGTGTACCGAAATGGCCAAATATTTTACACCTTTCGACAACCACCAATGCCTCTTAAACATCTTAGATTCACAGGTGACGATTTCAGTAGTAGACACTTTAATGTTTATGAATGTTTAAGCTCTCAAAAGCTGGATGTGAAGTTATTGATGAAACCGGTTGTATACTTACAATGCTTGACAGATGCCGAAATGTCTGTTCAACACAAGTCCTGCAAATGCTGTCGTAATTGAAACAAACCATGAAACTCAAACCGATTATGACAGCAGCAATCCAAGCTGTGGAATTTGAAACAAGATTACTGTTCACATGGCCATCTGTACGTTGCATGCTCAAGAGTAAGCTCAGTGCACAGTTTGGTCATATTACAACCGGAGGGCTGAACTCACAATGTGGTATACAAAGAGATCCTTAACAAATAATTATTGGTATATTTTCCCTCAGTTTAAAAAGGTTTAATTTTCTTCTTAATAAAAATTTTAAGGCAGTACTTCTCAGCTGCGAAGCACGGGTATTTTGCTAGTATTACATATTTGTGAGTGGCAAAAGTATGTGAACCTTTGCTTTCAGTATCTGATGCAATAATAACTGCAACTAAACGTTTCCGGTAACTTTTGATCATTCCTGCACACCAGCTTGGAGGAATTTTAGCCCATTCCTCCGTACAGAACAGCTTCAACTCTGGGATGTTGGTGGGTTTCCTCACATTAACTGATCACTTCAGGTCCTTTCACAACATTTCGATTGGATATAGGTCAGGACTTTGACTTGGCCATTCCAAAACATTAGCTTCATTCTTCTTTAACCATTCTTTGGTAGAATTACTTGTGTGCTTAGGGTCGTTGTCTTGCTGCATGACTAAACTTAAAAGAAGTGGTGAGGCGGCCTTCTGCTGTTATGCACCTAAAATCTGGAATAGCCTGCCAATAGGAATTCGCCAGGCAACTACAGTAGAGCACTTTAAGAAACTGCTGAAAACACATTACTTTAACATGGCCTTTTTATAATTTCACTTTAACTTAATACTGATACTCTGTATGTTCAATTCATTATAATAACTATTCACAGTGGCTCCAAAATCCGTACTGACCCCTACTCTCTCTTCTGTTTCTTTTTCTGGTTTCTTTGTGGTGGCGGCCTGCGCCACCTCCACCTATTCAAAGCATCATGATGCACCAACATTGATGGACTGAAAGCCAGATGTCTACGTGACCATCATCATCAAGTCCTTCCATGAAAACCCTAAATACAAAGAGGACTGTTTGATTTATGTTAGGTAGATTGCCCAGAGGGGACTGGGTGGTCTCGTGGTCTGCAATCCCTACAGATTTTATTTTTTTTCTCCAGCCTTTGGAGTTTTTTTTTTGGTTTTTCTGTCCACCCTGGCCATCGGACCTTACTTATCCTATGTTAATTAATGTTGACTTATATTTATTTTTTATTGTGTCTTCTATTTTTCTATTCTTCATTTTGTAATGCACTTTGAGCTACTTTATGTATGATAATGTGCTATATAAATAAATGTTGATTGATTGATTGATTGAGATTTAGTTCATGGACAGATGTCCTGACATTTTCCTTTAGAATTCTCTGATATAATTCAGAATTCATTGTTCCGTCAATGAAGTCAAGTCATCCTGGCCCAGATGCAGTGAAACAGGCCCAAACCATGATACTAACACTACCATATTTCATAGATGGGATAAGGTTCTTATGCTGGAATGCAGTGTTTTCTTTTCTGCAAACATAACACTTTTCATTTAAACCAAAAAGTTCTATTTTGGTCTCATCCGTCCACAAAACATTCTTCCAATAGCTTTCTAATTTGTCCACGTGATCTTTAGCAAACTGCAGACGAGCAGCAATGTTTCTTTTGGAGAGCAGTGGCTTTCTCCTTGCAACCCTGCCATGCACACCATTGTTGTTCAGTGTTCTCCTGATGGTGGATTCAAGAACATGAACATTAGCCGATGTGAGAGAGGCATTCAGTTGCTTAGAAGTTACCCTGGGGTCCTTTGTGACTTCGCTGACTATTACATGCCTTGCTCTTGGAATGATCTTTGTTGGTCAACCACTCCTGTGGAGGGTAACGATGGTTTTGAATTTCCTCCATTTGTACACAATCTGTCTGACTGTGGATTGGTGGAGTCCAAACTCTTTAGAGATGGTTTTGTAACCTTTTCCAGCCTGATGAGCATCAAAAACTCTTTATTTGAGGTCCACAGAAATCTCCTTTGTTCGTGCCATGATACACTTCCACAAACGTGTAGTGAAGAGAAGACTTTGATAGATCCTGTTCTTTAAATAACACAGGGTGCCCACTCACACCTGACTGTCATCCCATTGATTGAAGACACATGACTCTAATTTCACCTTCAAACTAACTGCTAATCCTAGAGGTTCACATACTTTGCCACTCACAAATATGTAATTTTCGATCATTTTCCTTAAAAAATAAATGACCAAGTATAATATTTTTGTCTCATTTGTTTAACTGGTTTCTCTTTATCTACTTTTAGAACTTGAGTGAAAATCTGATGATGTTTTAGGTCATATTTATGCAGAAATACAGAAAATTCTAAAGGGTTCACAACCTTTCAGACATAACTGTAGATGAACAATTCTCGATCGTAGCTCTTCAGACAGCTCTTTTGTGTGAGGCATAATTCCTATCTGGATATGCTTCTTGTCAAAAGCTCAAACTCAAACTTTATAGTGTTTTTGATCAATAAAAGTCATTCTAGGCCACACCTCTGAACTCATTTCATTAAATGGACTCCAGGTGTGCTAAATTCAGACTGCAATGAGCTTTTTAAAAAGTCATTAGCTTAGGGATTTACTTGCTTTTTCCAACCTTCAATGTTACAGTTTGAATGATTTATTCAGTACAGTCAAACATTCTCTGAAAATCTGTGTATCTTTAGTTATAGGAGACTGTGTTTGTTCATTATTGTGACATGAAGATACAACCCTGTTTTATGTGGGAATTAGGGGTTCACATATTTTTTACTTTGACTTTAACTTTCTACCCACAGTTTTCTTTGATTTTGTCTAACAAATGACAGTCTCTCAGATTTGACTTTTGCATACATATCCACCCAGAACTGACCTGGTAACATCCTTTAACAAAGAACTATGTTGAAATTTTCACTATGCACTATCATTTGGTATGCCTAAAAATTCATGCAGGAGACGGTCTTCCAAAGTGGTTCAACCTTGGTAGGATTTCTCTGCGGAATCGAAATCGAATATGTACAGTGCATCCGGAAAGTATTCACAGCGCATCACTTTTTCCACATTTTGTTATGTTACAGCCTTATTCCAAAATTGATTAAATTCATTTTTTTTCCTCAGAATTCTACACACAACAACCCATAATGACGTGAAAAAAGTTTACTTGAGGTTTTTGCAAATTAATTAAAAATAAAAAAACTGAGAAATCACATGTACATAAGTATTCACAGCCTTTGCTCAATACTTTGTCGATGCACCTTTGGCAGCAATTACAGCCTCAAGTGTTTTTGAATATGATGCCACAAGCTTGGCACACCTATCCTTGGCCAGTTTCACCCATTCCTCTTTGCAGCACCTCTCAAGCTCCATCAGGTTGGATGGGAAGTGTCGGTGCACAGCCATTTTAAGATCTCTCCAGAGATGTTCAATCAGATTCATGTCTGGGCTCTGGCTGGGCCACTCAAGGACATTCACAGAGTTGTCCTGAAGCCACTCTTTTGATATCTTGGCTGTGTGCTTAGTGTCGTATTAATTTGTCGGCGGGTCGATCAGTCATTTCCTGGCCTTCCTTACCTTTTTGTGGGTTGAGTGGCGCTTTGCTCGCCTCCCCCTTCCCCTTCGGAACACTTAAGTCTGTCTTCTTTGAGCTACTATCGCCATCGGGAAGTCTGCCTGCAGTGTGACATGGATCGGGACAAAATGCACCTTCCTGGAATCCCTCGTTGTCTTCCGGAAACATAGGTCACATGTCCTTGGCGCCGGCACCCGTACTGGTACTATGGAAATCTTTTTCCTGTGTGTCTGGTGCTTCTGTTGGCGAGAATCCTGCTGAGTCGTAAAAAGCACCAGGGAATATTTTAATTTCTTTTTTCCTCAATATTGTGCCACAAAGCACCACAACCACCACAATACACAAATCAATAATCCAATACAATAAATATCCTGCTCTCCTCAAAGCAGCTCTATCACACTCCATCTCAACTCTGGCTCACCTGCTGGGTCTCAACCAGTCCTGTATATATTCGTTGACCTGGAAGTGCTCTTGTCTTTCTGTCCATGTGATTCAATAGCACTTCTGGGTCAGATGAAGACTTGTACTTTTCTTCAGCCCGAAATTACTTCTGTTCTTCCATCCCCGTTTCTTGGGAGTACTTCTGGGCTATAAGAAAATAAAAATCCCTGCATCTCTCTGCAGCGTCACATGGTGGCACCCACGGTACCCAGCAAGCCAAACTCCATCTCCCATGATGCCGGGGAGATGCCATCTAGCATCCTTGATGTGTCCGCTGGGATGAGCTGCCAGTCATCCATTACTATATATAGTATGGTTTCTAAACTCTTTTGGGACTCCATGCTAAAAATCATCCCAAAGCACGATCACAGTGTTTGTGGAAGATAGCTTCTCCATTGCCAGGACCAGTGCAGGCTCCCAGCATTGCAGCAGCTCACCACAAAAGCAAATCCGAGCTGACCGTGGTTACACAATGGGTGATGCAAGGTACATAATAAATGCAGGGAACAGCAATACTTGGCCACGACCCTGCTTAATTGCTGTGTCTGTGTATAAGAGAGTGGCAGATCCTGCTACAATAAATAACCACGCTGTTCCTGTTTCAAGCTGAATAAAGCTGGTTTTACTAAAGTACTGAGACTCAGCCTCATGTTTTGGGGTGCAAGATAGGGACTTGCACGTCACATGGTACCAGGAGTGGGGTCCTTGCACCAATGGATCCCTAAGAAGTACAGCAACCCCCTAGAGCAAGATGAGGCTCCATTGGCCACCCCTGCCCTGGCATGGCGAAAAGATGTGCTGCAGAAGATGGCTCCCTCAATCGACCCGAGTGCTTCGCTTTGAACGTCTGGCAACATTGATGCGCTGGGACAGGGTAGTCTCGGCAGCTATTTTGGCCCCATTTTAAACCAGAGAGGCCCTCCAAGCCATATAGAATCTCCCTCCCAAAAGGGTTGATGTTTATGACTACCTGGAGCAACAGATCCTCCTCAGCACGATTATGAGCCTGGTGGTCAAGGGGAGCCAGTTTCAGCTGTGGCATATTGACCTAGAAACGCTCTGTACAAGGACAGATCCAGGACTTTGTGGACCTGATTCAAAGCTGGATCCGCAGAAACCCTTTCGAGCGCATTGTGGAAAAGCTAGGTATTGATGTAGTCCTGTCAGGGATAGACAAAAGCTTTGGGATGAAATGCTCCCGTGGCACCCTACGCAACTGTGTTTGATCTTATTCAGGAAAACATCCCAGTCGCCCCATGGGAGAAAGACTTTCTGAGACTAAGGTCATAAAGCTTATGAAACCATGTCTGGACAAAGGCAGAACAGCAGCAAGAGTTGCATGGAGCTTCCACCTGCAGCTAAAGTCACTTCACTACACATGTACTGTGTCAGCGTGCCCGTGTCGATCAAACACAGGAATCTCTGCAGTCTAATTGTGACTTTACGCTGTAGGAAGATAAGTACATATATCAAGGTAAATAACATTTGATCTGACGTTTATATAAGTAACATATAAATAAAGACCATCACAAACATAATCACAAACAGGACTTTGCACAATACCTTGGCAAGCTCTGTAAGTCGTGTTTTTTCTTTGAGGGACAGATGTGTGGCAGATTCACTGGCAGGATGATGCCCGACCTGTTGCTGCATCCAAACAGTGCCATCTTTCGCCTTTATGTCTGGAGAAGCTGCATTGTTCTTACATGTGAGTGGACGTTTCTTGCAGGGAGGGCTTCTGTTCTCTTTCTCCGATGTAGAACCCTCATCCTCATTCGAGTTCACCTCTGCTATAGCACATCTTTATTTGAAAACAGCAGTGTTAGATCGGGGAGAACGTGAACGTGACAGAGAATTAAACTGAATAAAACAAAACAAAAAAAAAAAACGCTAATCTTTACAAGTATCATAAATTTACCCCGGCTGTTACAGACTCAAATCAAATGTATGTTTTTATTCTATAAATAATTCACTTCTGAAAATGGAGACATCTGGGATCAAACCGGTGACCTTTTGATTACGAGTTAGCAGTTCTTACCGCTGCACCACCAAAGCGGTCGTACTAATGGTGTGTCAATGTCGCACCCAGTTCTTTTTCTTCGGTTATATTCTTGAATAAAAGCGCACTTGTTTTGTTATACTTGTACCTTTTGTGGAAGTGTTTATTAGATATTTGTACATCAGGCTTCACACATTATACACTTCATGTGTACATTTTGTCCATTATTACTAAAACATGAAAATATTTCTGTTTTAACGATGTGTTTACATAGATTGTTGTAGACACAGAACACGCAAGAAATGCATGTGTTCTAAATAACGAGATGTTATTTATCATTTACAATTCCAAGAAACTTACACGCAGGTAAACAGACTTGAACTGAGAGAACTTTCTGCCCTTTCTGAATTGGTGGGTGGATGGGATAGCAGGCTACTTGCTGCTTGTGCTGATAGACACATTTACAACACAAAAGACGCTGTCAGAGAGGTGCAAAGGAATTTAAGGTGGGCTGGGATTATGAGTTTTTTCATAGGCTTTGGTAATTCTAGTGTTAAAGGAAGTGGCATGACTGTCACAAAGTCCTGGTCATGGTCACAGCGGTCCCCCAGACTGAGGTCACTATTGGGGATGATTTAACTCACACCCAGAAAGTGAAATTGTTATCACTGATTAAAGGGAACTTGGACGTCTTTTCAACAAGACCTGGCTGGACAACAATTGCAGAACACAAGATTGTCACTCCACCTGGTGTGACTATACAGGTGCCCCATATCACCTACCAGAGGCAACAAGGAAGGTGATACACAAGGAAGTCCAACAGATGCTCCAATTAGGTGTTATTCGGCCAAGCAAATATGACTGGTGAAGTCCATTTGAACTCGCCTCAAAGTCCGATGGTTCTGTATTGATTTTAGGAATTTGAATAAGATTTCAAAGTTTGATGCATACCCAATACCACGTGTGGATGAGCTGTTGGAAAAGCTCGGGCAGACTTTATATATCTCCAACCTTGACCTCACGAAGGGCTATTGGCAGGTTTCCCTTGAAGGAGTCAAGTTGTGAGAAGAACCCGCGTTCACCACTCTGGATGGTTTGTTTGAATTTACGGGACTCCCTTTTGGTCTCCATGGAGAGCCATTGACCTTTCAGCAAATGATGGACCAGATCCTATGTCCCCATTCCGTGTACACAGGTGCCTATCTTGATGATGTGGTCATTTTCAATAATGACTGGGAATCTCATCTCATCTGTCTTCGGGCAGTGCTTGAAAGTTTACGGCTGGCAGGGCCGACGACCAACTTTAAGAAGTGCAAGCTGGGTACGTCAGAAACCCACTATCTGGTATATTCCACGGGGAAGGGTTTGCTCTAGCCTTGGACAAGGTGGGGGATGTGCTTGTATATCCCTGTCCCCATACATAGAAGCAGGTTTGTGCCTTCCTCTGGCTTGCGGGGCATTGCAGGTGGTTCATTCCCAATTTTGCACATTGGGCCTTCCCCCTCACTGACTTGACAAAGGGTGGAAAGTATTATAGTGTTGTCTGGACCAATGTCTGTAAGAGAGTGTTTGTGGACCTAAAAGCCACTTTATCATCATTCATGGTTCTGCTCAATCCACATTTTTCAAAGGAATTTATTCTGCAAACAGATGCTAGCGCTTTTGGTTTAAGAGGGGTGTTCTGAAAATATTTTGAGGGGGAAGAGCACCTCATCACATTTCTCATTAGAAAACTGCTACCCAGGCGGTGTAATTATTCGACAATTGAAAAGGAGTGGCCGGTGGAGGCCCTCCATTACCATCTCTGGGGACGACTATTTCCCTGGTGACTGACTATTCCCCGCTACAATGGCTATACAAGCAGAGGTATATGAATGCCTGGCTCACTCGGTGGTCTATTAGTTTCCAAGCTTTTGCTTTTGATGTTTGCCACCATTGTAATGGCCAACCACCCCTAACCCAGATCTACAACTACGCTACCAAGACTATTGCCTTGGCTAACCTGAAGATTCTTAAGCTAATAACAAGCCGTACGCCTTACAAATAGTCCTTTACCCCCAAAACAACGAAATAACAGGCACTACAAGTCAGCAATATATAATTAAGTCCAAATATATTGACAGTGGATAAATATATATATATATATATATATATATATATATATATGTCATGCTTGGGTCACAGATTTGCACAGAGACACAGGAGGTCGTAGAAACAAGAAGGATTTTTATTCAAACACTGCAAACACATGAGCTTAAATGTGCTCCACGACAAGTCAGAGATGACAGTTCCGCTAGGAGCAGAGAGAGATAAAAGCAAACAATCAATTCCAAAACTGATAGGCGCTGCGCAAGGCTTATAAGTCGGTGGAGTACCGCGCAAGGCTTGTATTACGCGTTATAGTGCAAGGATAAGGAACAATGTAAGGGTGGTAGTCAGTGTTTCAGGGTTTGTGGTTTTCCCAGGGGCGTTTGTATCTATTTGGGGTGCGATTAACCCTCCAGCTCACAATATATATATATATATATATACATATACATACACACAGTAATCCCTCGCTATATTGCGCTTCGACTTTCGCGGCTTCACTCTATCGTGGATTTTAAATGTAAGCATATCTAAATATATATCACGGATTTTTCGGTGGTTCGTGGATTTCTGCAGACAATGGGTCTTTTAATTTATGGTACATGCTTCCTCAGTTTGTTTGCCCAGTTGATTTCATACAATGGACGCTATTGGCGGATGGCTTAGAAGCTACCCAATCAGAGCATGTAGTACATATTAACTAAAACTCCTCAATGCTATAAGATATGCATCCCGCACGGTGCTTGATTGTTTGCTTGTATCTGCCTCTATCTCACCCTCTCTAACATTCTCTGCACCTGACAGAGGGGCTGTGAGCAGAGGTGCTGTTTGCACAGAAGCGGTTTCCCTAGTGGATACGGAGGCACCTCTAAGAAATGCCGCTTTATCGCGGTTCTTCCAAAAGCACACATTGTTTTTTTGATTGTTTGCTTTAATCTCGCGCTCTCTCTCTCTCTGACGTTCTCTGCGCCTGACGGAGGAGATGTGAGCAGAGGGGCTGTTTGCACAGAGGCTGTTTGCTTAGAAGATACTGACGCTCCTCTAAAAAATGCTGCTTTATTGCGGTGCTTTGGAATACTTAAAAGCACACGTATTGATTTTTTGATTGTTTGCTTTTCTTTGCGAGCGCTCTTTCTCTCTGAAATTCTCTGCTCCTGAAGAGAAGATCTATTTGCATTCTTTTAATTGTGAGAATAACTTGTCATTTCTGTCTTATCATGGAGCACAGTTTAAACTTTTGACTAAAGGGTGTTATTTCATGTCTAGAGGGCTCTAATAACGTTAACAGTGTGGGAGAGTTTATAAGGGCTTAAAATATCTAAAAATAAATAACTATACAAACATATGGTTTCTACTTCGCGGATTTTCATCTATCGCGGGGAGTTCTGGAACATAACCCCGATCGAGGATTACTGTGTGGATATATATATATATATATATATATATATATATATATATATATATATATATACATACATATATATACACACACACACAAGGGCTGACAAAATACACAATACTATACATGTGCACACAACTCACCACTATCTCAAAGGCACCAGTGAATGATTATATATATAATTTTATATGAACACACAAATATACAATATTTACAAAAACCCTCCCTTGCCCCTCAACAACAAATGAATAAACACGGAACACAAACAGAGATTAATGATAAACGGCAGTTGAAATGTATGTGATAAATGAGTCCAAAGCTAATAAAGTCAGTCGATAATTGAATATGGGCTGAAGTGATATTTTGCTTCTTATTTTCTACAATTGATCGCCTACTAATCCCAGGTAACTCAAAGGAATGCCTCCAAAGTTTTCCCAGTAAAACCTGTGAGGCTATCGCTGTATTTTTCAATCAAAAAATTAATGATATTAGAAATAACATAGTATATCCCTCCAACACTAAGGATCCTCCTAAACCCCAGCATCCTGTTATAAACAAATTAAACTTTTTCACTAGGATAGATTTACCTGATTTACAAAAAATAATATCTCAATTAAAATCCTCCACCTGCATCCTTGACCCAATACCAACAAGGTTTTTCAAAGAAGTATCAGGCGTGCTAATTGATAATATTCTTGACATAGTAAATTCGTCATTAGATACGGGGGTCTTCCCAGACTGTCTTAAGACTGCTGTAGTTAAACCCCTACTTAAGAAACATAATCTTGACCCTCGCTCTTGAAAATTTTAGACCCATCTCTAACCTGCCTTTCTTAAGTAAAGTTCTGGAGAAGGCAGCCATTATGCAGTTAAATGACCACCTCAATAAACATGCTATTCTTGATAAATTTCAGTCGGTTTAGACCAAATCACAGCACAGAAACTGCACTCGTTAAAGTAGTAAATGATTTGCGAGTGAATGCAGACAGAGGCCATCTATCTGTTCTCATCCTCTTAGATCTGAGTGCTGCATTTGACACCATTGATCACAATATTCTTAGAAATCGGTCAATGGGTGGGCCTCTCTGGCAGTGTCTTAAATTGGTTTGAATCCTACCTGACAGGGAGAAAATTTTTTGTTAGTTGTGGGAATTACAACTCGAAGACACATGATATCCAATATGGTGTTCCACAAGGCTCTATCCTGGGTCCGCTGCTCTTCTCAATCTACATGCTTCCGTTAGGTCAGATTATCTCAGGGCACAACGTGAGCTACCACAGCTATGCTGATGACACACAGCTGTACTTATCAATAGCACCTGATGACCCGGATTCTATTGATTCACTAACACAATGTCTGACTTGTATCTCAGAATGGATGAATAGTAATTTTCTCAAGTTAAATAAAGAGAAAACTGAAATTTTAGTGATTGGCAATAATGGAAACAATGAGGCTAATACAAATAATTTTAATTTATTAAGTCAAGACGGAGGTAAAAAGCTTAAGGGTAATTGTTGACTGTAATCTGAATTTTAAATCACATATTAATCAGATCACTAGGACAGCATTTTTTCACTTAAGAAACATAAGTAAAGTTAGACCTCTTATATCACTGAAAGATGCTGAGAAATTAGTTCACGCTTTGTTTTCAGTCGACTAGATTACTGTAACGCACTCCTCTCAGGACTACCCAAAAAAGACATAAATCGTTTGCAACTAGTGCAGAATGCAGCTGCTAGAATCCTAACTAGGAAAAGAAAATCCGAACACATTTCTCCAGTTTTAATGTCACTACACTGGTTACCTGTGTCATTCAGGATTGACTTTAAAATTCTGCTTATGGTTTATAAAGCCTTAAATAATCTCGCCCCATCTTATATATCGGAATGTCTGACACCTTATATTCCAAATCGTAACCTCAGATCCTCAAATGAGTGTCTCCTTAGAATTCCAAGAACAAAACTTAAAAGAAGTGGTGAGGCGGCCTTCTGCTGTTATGCACCTAAAATCTGGAATAGCCTGCCAATAGGAATTCGCCAGGCTGATACAGTAGAGCAGTTTAAAACACTGCTGAAAACACATTACTTTAACAAGGCCTTTTTATAACTTCAATTTAACTTAATTTAACTTAATCCTGATACTCTGTATGTTCAATTCATCATAATAACTATTCATGGTGGCACTAAAATCCGTACTGACCCCTACTCTCTTTTCTGTTTCTTTTTCCGGTTTCTTTGTGGTGGTGGCCTGCACAACCTCCACCTACTCAAAGCTTCATGATGCTCCAACAATGATGGATGGATTAAAAGGCAGAAGTCTACGTGACCATCTTCATCAAGCCCTTCCGTGAGAACCCTAAATCCAAAGAGGACTGTTTCATTTATGTTAGGTAGAATGCCCAGAGGGGACTGGGCGGTCTCATGGTCTGGAATCCCTACAGATTTTATTTTTCTCCAGCCGTCTGGAGTTTTTTTGTTTTTTCTGTCCCCCCTGGCCATTGAACCTTACTCTTATTTGATGTTAATTAATGTTGATTTATTTTGTTTTCTTATTGTGTCTTTTATTTTTCTACTCTTTATTATGTAAAGCACTTTGAGCTACTGTTTGTATGAAAATGTGCTATATAAATAAATGTTGTTGTTGTTGTGTTGTTGTTCTTCCCGAAAATAAAAAATGACCTCACCATGTAAGTTCTCAGTAATGGCTGATAGGTATCCAAACCCCTGGATTACTCTGCACTGGTTGTCATGATGATGATCCGGATACTGAAAAATCAAGCAGTATTATTGCACAATCAACAGAAGTGATAAGTTGGGAAATTAATGTGTAAAACGGCTCCTTCTCTCAATCTCCTTTCTCTCTCCTCACCCCACTCGTTTAAAAACTGAATGTCCCAGATGTAATTGGTTGAGTAAACTGGAAATTCCCATTCCTGGGTTGCAGTCTCCCTTCATCGTCTTTCCCTGTTTGACTTATGGGGACAACATTGACTTACACACATACATAATAGGAAACAGGACGACGAAAACAAAATGCCCCGCTACACTGTCCTGGATCTGCACACACCAATGCAGACGTTCTCTCCCGCCTAGCCAAGCCCAGCTTGGATGGTCACTTTGCCCAGACCAGTGTGGACAAAACTGAGGGGAGAGATGTAAAGTTTCTAAACTCTTTTAGGATTCCCCACAATGGGATGACATATCGCAGAGTGTCCCAAAGCATGATCGCTGCATCTGTGGAAGATAGCTTCTCCATTGCCGCGACAACTGCAGGCTCCCACCAAATCAGAGCCGACTGGGGTTGCGTGATAAGCCCTTGTCATCGATGTGTGAGGCAAGGAGCAGTATTACCTGGCCACAACCCTGCCTGACTGCTGTATCTGTGTATAAGGGAGTGGTAGATCCCGCTACAATAAATAACTGTGCTGTTCATGTTTCAAGCTGAATCAAGTTGACTTTGCTAAAGTACTGAGACTCAGCCTCGTGTTTTGGGGTGAAACACAGGGACTCACACATCACAATGTGCAACAAATACTTCTACTTTGAAAAGTAAATGAAAATAACTAAGCAAGGCTCAAAACATATCAGCAAAGACAGTGTGGCCATTGAGCAATTGCCAAGTTACTGAAGACACCGTCTGTGTTTACGTCATCAAATGGAAGAGGGAGCTGGAGAACTGCGACGGGAGTCATCACCGGAGCAAATCACGTGAGGTGAATCGAGTATGTCGAACAGCTCCTTGTCCTCCCGGCCCACCTCTTCACATTATACACCGACCACCAGCCTGCCAGCACATGCCCTGCGCTGACATGCAGCATTTGAAGAGAAAAAAATCAATGAAAACATCGGAGTCTCCAAATGCTTCATTCTGTTCACAGCAGTTTTCACACCAAATGCAACACGGCAGCCAGACACAGCACAGGTTTAATTTAATGTGCTCTCTTTGGATAGTTTGTGAGGCAGGTGGGTTTGAAACACAGCAGAATCCCCATTTAGCAGACTCTTAGGGTGGATTTAGGGTAGTAAATGCAGGTCGTGTTATGAGAAAGATGTTGTCCCTGATTTGTCCTGTTGCTACAGGTCTGGGTTGGCTCTGTTCAGTATTTTTTAGATTCACTGCACTTATTTATTGGATTATTAGTTACAAAACATGTTCTGCTTTGCTCTTTTTAATTTGTGGAATTCTAATTGTCCTTTCTTGCCTTTGCTATTCTGTTTAATGACTGCCATCGTGCTGCTGATAGCAACTGCCCTGGGGCCTCATGTATAAACGGTGCGTACGCACAGAAATGTTGCGTAAGAACTTTTCCACGTTCAAATCGCGATGTATAAAACCTACACTTGGCGTAAAGCCACGCACTTTTCCACAGTACCTCATACCTTGTCGTACGCAAGTTCTCCGCTCGGTTTTGCAAACTGGCGGCACCCAGCGTCAAAGCAGTGCTACTGTTCTTGTGCGATTACTCATTATTTTCATGACGTGGCTTTATAAATACACAGAAATTAACCGCATATTGTTTATTAGTGTAATGCATCTGATTGTAATTAACTCGTAACAATATAATGGTAGAGGGAACAGCCATAGTATTCCAAATGCCATAACTGCTTTAGCGTTGTTACTCTCACTTCTTCTTCTTCTTCTTCTTCTTTCAGCTCCTCCCGTTAGGAGTTGCCACAGCGGATCATCTTTTTCCATATTTCTCTCACTGCACCACTCGGAGTATTTATATCACTGTATCTGAGTGTGAATCACAGCAGCAGCTGATCGGAAAGAGAATTATCGGTATACGGCATTAAGCACACGCTGTCTCAGCCACTGCAAAACATTTCAAAGCCTTTCCTGTATGGACCTCGCGGTTCAAAACAGTTTAATCCCAAGAACTTTAAATGCAGCCAATCAAGTGCTCCTTGTAGAACTGTTTGTACTTATAAGTACAATCACCCCATTGTAAACTTACACCACAGTTATAATATCGCACAACCTGAGCCACTTTGTAAAGCGCGTATTTACATATGATGACGATATCATTTTTAAGGTGAAATGCAGCAAAATATGTTTGTTAAATTATACAGATAAAACTTTAACTTCATTTAAATAATCTATATTCTTCACTGGGAGTGTCGTGAAGGATAGAATAATTAAACATGTACTACAAAGATATTTCAATGTTCTTTAAACGTTTTGAAGAATCAGCGCTAAGCTTACAGATGGCTTAACGTCTATTACAGAGCTGATTGTATGGCGATCGGTTACTTGGGGAAAGAAAAGCACTGACTGCAGTGATGGCTACGCCAATATATATTGAATATAAAACAGAAAGAGAAAATAACAACACAGCTAAAAACGCAGCGGCAAATTTCAGCAAAAGTTAAATGCTTGTGTCATGAGCACGAGGCGGCTAGTGTCTGCAACATACGTGGCCATCCACCGTGCATAAGATACTTTACTGACATTGGCGGGCGAAGGAGCCACCGATTCTTCCTCTGCCCAGTGCCACCACAAGCTTAGAGCCGCCCCTGAGTACTGCTGCAATAAATTATTTCATCGAAGTGAAACACATGTTTAATAACGTGCTTTAACTCCTATCATCATGAAAATGACATCACGTATACATCTCAGTATTTTAGTTATTCAGAGAGCTGTAATATCACGAATGTAATGGATTCTGTGTCCAGTTGGAGGAAGAGAGACGGTTTAAGAAACAAGTAGTGATTCACACACATAGAGCACATAGAAGAAGATCAAATACAAAACAAAGCATTTAACGTGCTACTTTAATTACGATGTGATTTTAGAAACTGGTTAATTAAACAATTTTAAGATGAATTTTATGATGTTCTACTTTAATGACAAAATAAACTACGTGATTAAAGTGGAAATGTCGAGATTGAAGTGGACATTTTGTGCTTTTTCCCCACCGTGTGGCTTTTTTCTCTGTACCCTAATAAGCTTTCATATGACACTGGGCTTACAACTCGGCTTTCCACGGCGACTTTGATATGTGACTTCTTTTTTATTTCCGGCACTGTGCGATTTTGTGGATGTGAGCTTTCAAGTTTCTCCAACACGCTATGTCACTCGATCAACTTCCTTTTGTTGATTATACCACGGCTTATTTGAACAAATAGTATGTTTTTCCTTTGCCTCCACTTGGTATTCGCTGAAATTCTTATGTTTCCCCCCGTGCTTTTCCCATTGTCTTTTCACAGAAGGCTGCGCTTAAGGGCGATTTATATTGATTTGCATATTCAAATAGGCGTAATTCTGGGAGGATTTGGGGCGTTACATAATGCGCGCACGGCGTTAGTTTTCACGCTGATCGGGATTTATGTAGCGGAAGAGCGTGGAAGTTGGAGTACGCACAGATTCCTGCATCTGGATTTTCTGTGCGTAAGCACATTTCGCTTTTGTGCTTACGCCATGTTATAGTGCGAGTTCTACGCACGGCGTTATACATGAGGCCCCTGGAGTCGGAAGCCCAGCTGCAGTAACATGGAGCAAACAGTAAAACAGCTTTGTGTTTGACTTCCAAGTTATAAAAAAAGGGCAAAATTCATGGAACTCTGCTACCATTTTTTTCACTCATCTGTGGTACTGATCTGGGGCCTCATGTATAACGCCGTGCATAGAATTTGCATCATAACATGACGTAAGCACAAAAGCCGAAATGTTCTTACGCACAGAAAAATCTACATGCAGGAATCTGTGCGTACTCCAACTTCCGCGTTCTTCCGCTAAATAAATCCCGATCAGCGTGAAAAGTAACGCTTGTGCATGCACTTTATGGAACGCCCCAACTCCTCCCAGATTTACACCTCTTTGAATATGCAAATCAATATAAATCGCCCTTAAGCTCAGCCTTCTGTGAAAAGACAATGGGAAAAGCTCGGGGGAAAATATAAGAATTTCAGAGAATACCAAGTGGAGGCAAAGGAAAAACATACTATTTGTTTAATTAAACCGTGGTATAATCAACAAAAGGAAGTTGATCGAGTGACATAGCGTGTTGGAGAAACTTGAAAGCTCACGTTCACAAAGTTGCACAGTGCTGGAAATAAAAAAAGAACTTGTCAGATATCAAAGTCGCCATGAAAAGGCGAGTCGTAGCCCACCGTCTGAGTATCATATGAAAGCTTATTAGAACACAGAGAAAAAAAAAGGCACACTGGGAAAAAGCATGAAATATTAACTTCAATCTCGAAATTTCCACTTTAATCATGTAGTTTATTTTGTCATTAAAGTAAAACATCATAAACTTCATCTTAAAATCGTTTAATTAACCAGTTTCCCAAATCCCATCATAACTAAAGTAGCACGTTAAATGCTTGTTTTGTATGTGATCTTCTATGTGCTCTGTGTGTGTGAATCACTACTTGCTTCTTAAACCGGCTCTCTTCCCTTCGACAGGACACAGAATCCATTAAATTCGTGATATTACAGCTGTCTGAATAATTGAAATACTGAGATGTATACGTAATATCATTTTCATGATGATAGGAGTTAAAGCACGTTATTAAACATGGGTTTCACGGCGCAGTGAAATAATTTATTGCAGCAGTACTCCGGGGCGGCTCTAGGCTTGTGACGGCCCTGGGCAGAGAAAGAATCAGTGGCTCCTTCGCCCGCCAATGTCAATATGGTATCTTATGCACGCCGGATGGCCACGTCCATTGCGGACCCTGCATAGCCACCTCGTGCTCATGACACAAGTGTTTAACTTTTGTCGAAATTTGCCGCTGCGTTAATAGCTGTGTTGTTATTTTCTCTTTCTGTTTTATATTCAATATATATTGGTGTGGCCACCTCTGCAGTCCTTGCTTTTCTATCTCCAAGTAACCGATCGCCACACAATCAGCTCTGTAATAGACGTTAAGCCATCTGTAAGCTTAGCGCCAATTCTTCAAAACGTTTAAGGAACATTGAAATATCTTCGTAGTACATGTTTAATTAATCTATCCTTAACGCTAGTGCCAGTGAAAAATATATATTATTTAAATGAAGTTAAAGTTTTATCTGTATAATAAAATAAATATATCTTGCTGCATTTCATCTTAAAAATGATATCGTCATCATATGTAAATACGCGCTTTATAAAGTGGCTCAGGTTGTGAGATATTATAACTGTAGTGCTAGTTTACAGTGGGGTGATTATACTTATAAGTACAAACAGTTCAACAAGGAGCAATTGATTAAATGCATTTAAAGTTCTTGGGATGAAACTGTTTCTGAACCTCGAGGTCCGAACAGGAAATGCTTTGAAACGTTTTGCCGTGGCTGAAACAGCGTGTGCTTAATGCCGTATAACAATATTTCTCTTTCCGATCAGCTGCTCCTGTGATTCACACTCAGATACAGTGATATAAATACTCGAGTGCTGCAGTGAGAGTAATATGGAAAAAGAAGAGCAGGTAAGGAATTTGGAATACTGTACTATGGCTATTCCCTGGGCCATTATATTGTTACAAGTTAATTACAATCAGATGCATTACACTAATAAACAATATGCGGTTAGTTTCAGTGTACTGTATTTATAAAGCCGCATAAGGAAAATAAAAGGATAACCACACAGGAACAGTAGCACTGCTTTGACGCTGGGTGCCGCCAGTCTGCAAAACCGAGCGGAGAACTTGCCTACGACAAGGTATGAGGTACCTTGGAAATGTGCGTGGCTTTACGCCAAGTTTAGGTTTTATACATCATGATTTGAACATGGAAAAGTTCTTATGCAATATTTCTGTGTGTACGCACTGTTTATACATGAGGCCCCTGGTCTTTTTAGAGAAGTGTCATTAGCTAAAAATAGCATGAAATCAAACTTTTGAAGAAAAAATTTACACAACATTCAGAAACAAACATTTTGCCTTCCTTATTTCTATAAAGCTTTGATCTCAGCTAAATATCTACAAGGTTAACCTGATAAATTCTGTTTCTAGCAGGAAGAAAAACATTTTATTCTCAGGGCCTTGTATATCAGTAACTTACACGGATGGTGAAAGGTGATTGAAATAAGCCACACACGTCTACAGTTCTTGTGTTTTTTTCATTCTTTATATCATGAGAAATGTCAGTCATTGTCCAACTCGCTATATCCTAACTACAGGGTTACGGGGGTCTGCTGGAGCCAACTGCAGCCAGCACAGGGCGCGAGGCAGGAAATAAACTCTGGGCAGGGCGCCAGCCCACCACAAGGCACCTGAGTAATGTTCACGCCACTAAACATTTTTTTGTATTTGAAAATGTGAATGTGGAGCTTAGAGGAGTTTGGTAATTTGACCTTTTTCCCTAAAGCCACTTAATGTCTGCAGGGAACCTCACAGCACAGGGCTTTCTGATTAAAAGCCCTCGTGCTGTTGTGCTTTTTCTTTTGACTTGGGTTCACAAACTGGACCTTTTCATGTCCTCTCTTCGTGACTTATAACATTTGGCTCTTACATTAATGCGACTGGTCTCTAAAAATTCCCTGACTGATAGACTGTGGCGCCCCGCTGCCTCTAGCACTAGTTAAGCAAAACCAGTATACGGCAAGTCTGTGTATTCCAATGTACACTCTAACCGACAGCAGAACTGGCCTTAAACATGGCGTTGGTGTGTGAGGCTTGCCATCTGTCGTTCTCAGCTCTACTTGTGTTTGTTTTGTTTCTCATTGTAAATAGTTTTTTTTTTGCTGTTTTATGATCACCAAGCACTCTAACGTTAGACGGATGAAATATGACCTGGGTCAACAGAAAACATCTGTTCCGCTACTTCAATCTGAAATACCTGCTCACCTCTAGCGTGCACCAGTGTGTCTGCCTCAGAGAAAATGTAGATGATGCCGGACGCGGATGAAGAACAGCGGTTAGCTGGTAAGAATTAAATTTCATCTGTCTTTGTTTTTGGTGATGAATCCCCACTGCATTTTGGCCGAATATAGATCACATTGTCACCATGTTATTTCTTGGCAGCCTCTGGACTCTACATATACCTGGTTAGTATCTGTTGTTGGCTCGGCTGGATCCTGCTTTCCTTCATCTCATCTTTGCAGAGGTGGGATAAATCCCTGACAACTTAAACAGCTGTTTTGGGCACTCCCAGCAGTGACCAGCCCAGTTACAACCAGGACAGCATTAGTAAATACTAGATCTCTAACAAATAATTCTTCACGATTTCTTTTAACGTCTCGTAAACTGGATTATTTTATGTGTGGCTGAGTTGAATGCTGGTAAATCAAATGCGTTTTTAGAACGCTTACTGCAGTACTGTACTTATTTGAACTCATCGAGGACTACTGGATGAGGAGGAGGAGTAGCAATTGTTTTTAAGAAAAGTTTTAATTGTAAGAAACTGACATCAAACTTGCATTCAAACCTAAATATGATTCAGATGGATCAAATTTATCCAGTTTTGTGTGTCACGATTACCATCCACCTAAATACAGTAAGGTTTTAAAAAATAATCTGTCCAATTTCATAGCTGGAATTATACAGCAATATGAAAAAATCCTAATTGTTGGGGATTTTAATGTTCTTGTCTGTTGCCCTACTAAACCGTTAAAGTCACAAGTCTTAAAGACCTGCACTTGTTCAGACATGGGCTTATATTTTTATTAAATCAACAGCAGCATCTAGCATAAATAAATAAATATACGAAAACATGAAGTATGGGAACATTAAAAATAATTACATCGACTGAAAATTATTTCCTAGAAGTGGGGGTCTTGCAAATAAAACTACCTACGGGTAACTTCCTGTTCTACAGATCCAGTCAGATGTTTCCATTCACTTTGGGTGAATTCTTTAAAACTCACTTTATAAGCCCTCCACAAATTTAATATTAAACCTATAAATTTGAAATATCAGTTAAGACATCGACTTTGTGCAGGGCAAAAGTCATTTCTTCCAACAATGTTCACAGACCTCAGAGTATTTCAGCTTTTCTATCTCAGATTTATTCAAACACCAAGGGTGTCTGCCTTTAAAAATTCCAGTTTGGCCATATGTTATTACAGAAGGTAGCACTTTCTCAGTCCTTCTAGTTTCAATCTTGGAAAGTATCTTAACATCATTATTGAGAAGTGAAATTGGACTGTATGAATCAATTGTACAAGTGTTTATTTTTTCTTTGGAAAAAGTGTAATGAATGCTTAGATGAAGGTTTGGGGTACTATTGTATTTTCTCTAGCTTCAATGAACGTCAGTCAGTCATTTTCCAACCCGCTATATCCTAACACAGGGTCACGGGGGTTTGCTGGAGCCAATCCCAGCCAGCACATGGTACATGGCAGGAACAAATTCCTGGGCAGGGCACCAGCCCACCACAGGACACACACACTAGGAACAATTTAGGATCACCAATGCACCTAACCTGCATGTCTTTGAACTGTAGGAGGAAACCGGAGTACCCGGAGGAAACCCATGCAGACATGGGGAGAACATGCAAACTCCACGCAGGGAGGACCTGGGAAGCGAACCCAGGCTACCACTGCACCACCATACCGACCGCTTCAATGATTGTTGTTAATAATAATGGACCTAACTTAGTTAAATTTCCTTTTATAAAATTCAACTGGGCCTGCTGCTATCCCATTTTGAGTAAGTATACAGCTTCCAGAACTTGTGCATCAGTGGATCACTCTCTGGGCTCATCTGAGATGTGTGCTGACACATCACTATGACCTCTTCTGTTCCCTCCATAGTACCAAAAATACGTTCAGTGAGGACATTTGACTCCACTCCTTCTGGTCCCCCCAACTATAAATCCTAAAATTTCCATGAGGCTCAATGAGCCTAACAGGACTTAGAAGAGCAAGAATATACAGTGGGTACGGAAAGTATTCAGACTCCCTTCAATTTTTCACTCTTTGTTATATTGCAGCCATTTGCTAAAATCATTTCATTTTTTCCCTCAATGTACACACAGCACCCCATATTGACAGACAAAAAAAGAGAATTTTTGAAATTGTTGCAGATTTATTAAAAAAGAAAAACTGAAATATCACATGGTCCTAAGTGTTCAGACCCTTTGCTCAGTATTTAGTAGAAGCACCCTTTTGAGCTAATACAGCCATGAGTCTTCTTTGGAAAGATGCAACAATTTATTCACACCTGGATTTGGGGATCCTCTGCCATTCCTCCTTGCAGATCCTCTCCAGGTTTGTCAGATTGGATGGTAAACGTTGGTGGACAGCCATTTTTAGGTCTCTCCAGAGATGCTCAATTGGGTTTAAGTCAGGGCTCTGGCTAAGGCCAAAAAGTTCTATCTTGGTCTCATCAGACCAGAGAATCGTATTTCTCACCATCTCAGAGTCCTTCAGGTGTCTTTTAGCAAACTCCAACATAGAATTAAGGCCAAAAAGTTCTAAGTGGTATGTGTGGAGACATCCAGGAACTGCTCATCACTTGTCCAATACAGTCCCCACAGTGAAGCATGGCGGTGGCAGCATCATGGTGTGGGGGTGTTTTTCAGTTGCAGGGATAGGACGACTGGTTGCAATCGAGGGAAAGATGAATGCGGCCAAGTACAGGGATATCCTGGACAAAATCCTTCTCCAGAGTGCTAAGGACCTCAGACTAGGCTGAAGGTTTACCTTCCAACAAGACAATGACCCTAAGCACACAGCTAAAATAACTAAGAAGTGGCTTCACAACAACTCTGTGACTGTTCTTGAACGGTCCAGCCAGAGCCCTGACTTAAACCCAATTGAGCATCTCTGGAGAGACCTAAAATGGCTGTCCACCAACGTTTACCATCCAACCTGACAGAACTGAAGAGAATCTGCAAGGAGGAATGGCAGAGGATCCCCAAATCCAGGTGTGAAAAACTTGTTGCATCTTTCCCAAGAAGACTCATGACTGTATTAGCTCAAAAGGGTGCTTCTACTAAATACTGAGCAAAGGGTCTGAATACTTAGGACCATGTGATATTTCTCTTTTTCTTTTTTAATAAATCTGCAACAATTTCAAAAATTATTTTTTTTGTCTGTCAATATGGGATGCTGTGTGGATATTAATGAGGGAAAAAAATTATTTTAAATGATTTTAGCAAATGGCTGCAATATAACAAAGAGTGAAAAACTGAAGGGGGTCTGAATACTTTCCGTACCCACTGTATACACACATAAAGTTCTCCAGAGCTCATGAAGCATATAACATGATTTGAAGACAGGATTCTTCATGAATGAATGAATGAAAAGGCGAGGCAGACTTTCAAATAAAAGCGCAATCCCACTTGAACGGGCTTCACATTTAAGCACTACTCTGAAATTCTTTAAGTGCCGATTTCACAATATTTTAGCAAAACATTCACGATTGGAGCATAAAAGTGGATACCTGACGTGGATTATGTGACAGGCGTATCGTGAGACTTTTTCAATTTACACTTCAAAATTACTTACGGTTCCTTAGCATTGGCCCCTTGCAGCACCTTGTCATCACTGTTCTCCATGAACACAATATTTTTTTTCTCAGCCAACACTCAGAAAGGTACAATGAGTAACATAATAAAAAGTAATAATTTTTAAAGTGCAGTATATCTTTAAAACCAGATCAAAACTCACTTTAGTTTTGTGTGCATTTATCATGAATTCCTGTTTAATATATAAAATATTCCAGTATATTCTTTTTTAATGAAGGTTCTTTAATAAGTGGTAGGCTAAGGTATTGTCTAGGGGTATCTCTTGCCTATCAACCTTGTGTTACATGCACACCCCTCAATACTCACCCCGGAAACCTCTACAGTGACAGGCTGCACCCTTGGGGTTTATGGCTTGCAGTCATTCATCTTTCCATCAGCTTCACCTAGTTTTCAACGATTGTGGCAGTTGCACAAATGTGCACTCTTGTGTTCCAGCAGGACTTGGATTAGGCAGGAAAGCAACGCTTAATACTTCGCTGACTGGTAATGTCAGTAAACACAAGGTTGTTTCAGTAAGATAAGGTAGAAAAAAATAAAAGTTTGTGATTAAACTGTGTATGATTATTTTGTAGAGAAATCAGACATATGGAACCCAAGAGGTTAAACAAATAAAATGAAACATGAATTTTTTTTTTTTTTTTTAAATCAATGTCCATACAGCAATATTTACATCAGGTGGTGTACCTGGGGAAGGTACAGAACTTGCAGTCTTTTCGTGTTAAGGCTAGAACACCATTACCAGTGGCAAGCTTAACAATGATGTCAAGTTCAGCCCTCTCAGACATTTTCTTTTATACAGGACCTCGGTGATATCACTCTTGTGGAAGATTACTGGTAACCATCATGGCTCAGAGAGTCATGTCACTTACTAAAAGTAAGTGTTGCATTAGCAAAAATCAGTAAACTTGTCAGTGCCCCTGTTACTTGACAGTGAGACCACTCTGATCATTCATTAGAACAATCAAGATGAGAACAGGCCATTCAGCCCAACAAAGCTTGCTAGTCCTATCCACATGATTCTTCTAAAATACTGTAAGTTTTCAAAGTCTCTAAAATCCTACTCTTACTCATATGTAGCTAAATGCAGTGACATGCTGGATAAAAGATTCCAATCACATATATATTCTGATAAACGCAAATGAGACAAAAACACGAGAAAGAAAAAACTATTATATAGGTTGGCAGTATTTTGGGTCCATTGGCCACGTTCTACAATATTGAGATCACAGTTCTCTTGTATTCACTCATGTCTTTACACTTGCTAATCTAAAAATGATAGCCTACCAAAATACACAGAAGCAGAGCTAGGACTGACTACACCAGCACCAAGCTAGAAATGTCCCACTAATTCATGTCACCGATGAGAACTTCTTCCTTGTCATTGATCTTTTCAACAGCATTTGAGATACCAACAAAAGAGTCTGGTGAGAAAACTCTTAAGAAGAGTGTGAGTAAAACACTCACTGCTCATTATCAAGAAAGAGGCCCAGGGTCTTGGGTAGATGAATGTAATTACTGGAGTACCAAACCATACAGTGGAAAGGCAGGCCATGGGGAGATTGGTTAGTTTAGATATTTCATAGACATATTCTGATCTCCGTATCAGAATATTTCTTCAACCAAATTTCTTTAACCAAATGTGGGGAAGAATATCTGGACCAGGTGTCTTCCCACAAGCAGCAGTTTGGTTTCTAGTTCATAGGCTGCTACCTCACACCATTCCATTCCTTTCATCTTCTGTGTTTTGTGCTCCTGTCTGTAGTTTGTCCAAGTTACTTTATTGTTTTTGAGCATCTTCATGTATTTTTCTCCCAAATGTTTGTGCCTCAGTTTGTAATGTGGTGAGTTTACAATCAGGGAACCCCCACTTTATCTTCTTTAGAACTGTTTCAGATTGTCTTGTAGTAGTCTGTTCTGTATATTTTCTTTGTGTTTACACAGTAAGTCTTCATGTATTAATATGCAATTCTCTCATTTCACACATTTCAAACATGCGGTGATTAAGGCCACCCATCTGCATAGAATCTTTATTTTGTTCTACAGTTCATTCGATTGAAGACTGAGTCCAACTTTGTTGAGGATTCCTTGCTTTTATTTTCTTCAGTTTTTTTTATTTTAGAGGAGATTAACTTTACTGAATAATAGCGGACCTCATGTACGGCTGTAAAGTCCATCATACTGTATACTGCTGGCTTTACTTTCACTCAGTTATGGCCTTTTCCACCTTACTTGTAGTATTCGGTCCAGTACAGTTTTTTATTATTGTTGATCACCTCTCTCTTCTTATTGATTTCTGCATATTTATCCACTGATTCATTCTGCGATCTCTTCTCAAATTTCTTGGACGACTTTGTCCTTTAATGAATGTGTCATTACAGCTTCTGATACAATCTCTTACGTTGATTTACTCTTTTTCCTATGTGAATAAATCAATTTTTTTTCTTCGTGAACCACAGGATCGACTTTCCCTTGTGATTTTTGGGAGGTTTATGTTGAACAAAAACTTTGTTGTCACTTTCAATCTGCTGTACCTCCATCTCTTCACTTTACTGTTAGCATTTCAATGTTTGAGAAGCAGTTACTTTTCAGGACATTCCACTTCTGGCTAATACTTCTCCGGCTGATTCTGTTCATACTTGAGTATTTATTTCTAAATTTTTCAAATATGTACAATGTCACCTTTATATCCAATGTTGCTGCTGATACTGTTTTGTTAGCATAAATGTTTTTTTCCTGTATTATTTCTTCTTTTTTTGTTTCAAGAATCTAATTCCTCTTCATTAATTTGTTTCTTTCCTCAAGTATTCCACTGAAACATAAATTTGCATCAGTCTTCTTATCTAATTATGGAAATTTAAATAATATTTTGGTACTGCATTTGGCACAAGCCCTCCTAGGATACCACTCAGTTGAGAACTCAGGACCAGTTGTGTAGAAGTTGCAGTTCATAGTCTCCTCTTTATCTTCAGTTGATCACTTGACTCTGTTTAATATGCTTGTGTGGTTTTGTCTGTTCCTTTGTGGTGTGGCAATTGTGATTTTTATTATGGCTCTGAAGATTGGTCTTTTCTGAATATGGCTTCTCTTTGGGTCAATTTTTCCAAATTTTCTTGGTGTGCTCACTATCAAAACATGAACCCCACCCTTTAGTCAAGGTACTGTAGGCATTAGGTGGTTTTTTTTTTGTGTGTGTTTTTATAAACGTCCTTAATTTTGCAGTGAGGGTTCAGTATCACACCCAGATTGGTATTAATAACACTTGTTTTTACAACTCATATGGAGTTATGGTAATTGGTAGGATGTCAAGATGGGACTGAAAGTTTCTGTTTATTAGTCCTGTTGATCCCAGCAGAACAATCCTTTTTTTTTTTTAACCCACATTTGGCAAATCTCAGATTGCATTTCCAGCTACTTTAGTTTTTTTTTGCTTCTGTTATCAGAGTTGAGTAATCATTAGGCACTGATACCTCCATTACCCACACTTTATATGTCTGTTTTTTCCTTATCAACTGTTGTTGTTCTATGCTGCAGTCTGCTGGGAAAGCAGTTTGAGCTCAAAAGAAGCACAATAACTGAAGAAACATATCGGGAAAGCCTGCTCCATCACAGTATGAACCCTGGACACACTGGAAACCGTTGTTGAAAATAGGATGATGGAAA
This sequence comes from Polypterus senegalus, assembly GCF_016835505.1. Taxonomy (NCBI): domain Eukaryota; kingdom Metazoa; phylum Chordata; class Cladistia; order Polypteriformes; family Polypteridae; genus Polypterus; species Polypterus senegalus. The sequence goes on along the minus strand of NC_053161.1, from coordinate 171,806,466 downwards.
AAAATGAATGCCATCATGAAAAATCCCTTCCAGGAGGCACCCTTTTGAAGCACTTTTAGCCATGGGCTCATTCCACCACAGTGTCCTAAGAAGTGCTTCTGGAGGGTTTTTCTGCCATCTGCGGTTAAGCAGTTCAAAACTTCTTCCTGATGTACTTGTGCTGATATTTCAAAATTAACAAGATACGCTTACTTTTATATGTTTTTTTTTTATTTAATGACTGGCTGTATAATTTGTTGTGTGAGTCTGTATCCTTGTTTATGATTCTGCTGCTGTAAGAACCCAAATATCCCCTTGGGATTAATAAAGGTTATCTAATATCCGGTTTACTGTGCTTCTGTTTTTCTATAAACTGGTATTGGTGTATCCCAAGTGACTAACACCTCATCCTCCATTATACACTCCTTTATTGTAGTCCCAGTGTCCCTCTCTTGCTGTTAAATTGTATTTGTTTTACAGATTTTCCAGTGAATTAGCCTGGCCACTTTGTTGCATCTTTAAGTGTATAATTCTTAAGCCATCAGTACCTCGCACCCAGCAACAAGATGCATGGACAATTTCTAGCTCTATTTCTATCACTTATCAATTATTCTATTGATGTCCTGAAACACCTGTTTCTCAATCTGCTGTCTCCCTCATGAAAATTTGTTGGTCTCACTGAAGAATGCTTTCATGCGAAAACTGCTTGCCAAATTCAGAACAATAATAAGGTTTCTCTCCTGTGTGAATTCCTTGTTGGCTGTGAAGATTGTTCTTTTGCAAAAAGAATTCGCCACTTTCAGAACAGCAATAAGGCTTCTCTCCTGTAGGAATTGTTTGGTGGTCCTGTAGATGGGGCTTTTCTGAAAAGCACTTGTCACATTCAGAACAGCGATAAGCCTTTTCTCCTGTGTGAACTCTTTCAAGGCATTGAAGATTCTTCTTTTGCGAAAAACACTTGCCACATTCAACACAGCAATAAGGCTTCTCTCCTGTGTGAATTCGTTGGTGCTGCTGAAGATGGTTCTTTATAAAAAACTGCTTGCCACATTCAAAACAGCAATAAGGCTTTTCCCCTGTGTGAATTCTTTGGTGGCTCTGAAGATAACTCTTTTGCGAAAACAACTTGCCACATTCAGAACAGCCATAAGGCTTCTCTCCTGTGTGAATTCTCTGGTGTCTCTTAAGACTGCACTTCAGCAAAAACTGCTTGCCACATTCAGAACAGCAATAAGGCTTCTCCTGTGTGTGAGTTCTTTGGTGGACCTGAAGAATCCTTTTTTGCGAAAACCACTTGCCACATTCAGAACAGCAATAAAGTTTTTCTCCTGTGTGAATTTTTTGGTGGCTCTGAAGATAGAACTCTTGCGAAAAACACTTGCCACATTCAGAACAGCAATAAGGCTTCTCTCCCGTGTGAACTCTCTGGTGTCTCTGAAGACTGCTCCTCTGCAAAAACTGCTTGCCACATTCAGAACAGGAATAAGGTTTCTCTTGTGTGTGAATTCTTTGGTGGATCTGAAGACTCTTTTTTTGTGAAAAATTCTTGCCACATTCAGGACAGCAATGATGTTTCTCTCCTGTATGAATTTTCTCGTGGCTCTGAAGATACCACTTTTGCGAAAACCACTTACCACATTTAGGACAACAATGAGGCTTCCCTCCTGTGTGAATTCTTCTGTGTCTTGAAAGGACGCTCTTACTTGATAATTGTTTACCACATTCAGAACAGCGGTAAGGTTTGTATCCTGTATGAAGGTGAAAAGAAAAAAAAATTAACATGGAAGTGGACGGTGAATAAGATTTTATTTATTTTTCACATTAAGTCACAACCAGAACATTTGGCCTCAGAGTAGACAACACAACCACAGTTAATCACTGACTACTGGCTCAAGGTATTCTGGTATCAGGTATGCTCATGACAAATGTTCTGATCAAACATGAATTTCTTAGAGACCAACCATGACCAGAACTGAAGTCCAATAGCAATTCACTATTTGGGAGAAACGACCTGCATGGTTCGAGCACAATCTCTCCATGTAACTCAGGTGTTCCCCACTAACTTTGTACTCTTCATATGGTTCTACTTTTGTATGTTAGAAAAGAATTAATGAAAATGTAAATATCTTGAAATGTCTCGTTTTCAGTTGTTTATGCAACAATGATTTTATGAAGTTAAAAATTTTATTTCCAGTATTCATTTTAAGAAGCATATGGTCTATTTTCAGGTACTGCAAAGACAATTTCAGTGAATTTCATTTCATTTCAATTTCATTTTATATTTATATAGCACATTTAAAAGATGACAAGTGTTGACCAAAGAGTTGCACAATGAAATCTACTAAAACAAAACCAACTTTTAAACAAAATAAAAGAATTGTAGGACACATTTTAAGAGGAATAAAATAAATTAAGGCAACAGAAAGAAAGAACCATAATCAACTGACAGCAAGACAAAACAGAGAGCTGCATACACAGTTGTTAAAGGCCTACTATAAGTACATAGTCATGAAAATAACTCATAAGCCTGCGGTGAAAAAAAGGTTTTAAATTTAACTTAAAAATATCTACTGTGGGGGAAGACTTAATGAAAAATGGAAGGCTACTCCAAAGTCTTAGCACAGCTACAGAAAGGCCCAGTCCACTTTAAACCTTAACACTAGAATTACCAGAGCCGACGAAAAAACTTGTAGATCCGTCCCACCTTAAATCGCTTCTTAAATCCCTTCACACCTCTCCGCTAGCGTCCTTTATCCTCTAAATGTGCTGATAAAGAGAAGCTACAAGCAGCCGGCTACTCCATCCCCCCACCAATTTATAATGTGCACGAACTTCAGCCAGCTCATGCCTTGAATGATTATCTGGGAGTGAAGTGGAGTTTTAGAGTGGAAATAATAGATCGTTATTTGGAACACACGCATTTCATGTCTGTTCCATTTCTACAGTAATCTGTGTAAACACATTGTTAAAACAAACATTTTTTTAATATTCTAGTAGTAGATGACAAAATGTAGGCATAAACTATATAATGTACTAGCAAAATACCCGCGCTTCGCAGCGGTGAAATACCCGTGGATTAAATAAAACCTACACAATAACTATAAAAATCGTAATAAATGAACAATGAAACAGCGGAGAACCCGTGGATTAAATAAAAAGGCTGCTTCGTTGGCGAAGCAAGGAAAAAGGACTTTCTTATATATCGTTCGTTTATAAAACAGTGCAGAAGCTCAGAGAAAGCTGCTTCCTTCGCAAAGTAAGGAAACGACTGAAGAGACGGCAAGGCAGCTGAAGCGCTGCATTATGGGATCTGTAGTTTATTGTGTTACCAGTGCTTCATATCCCCGTGCCATTAATAACAATAATACAGTATATAAAATGATCTCGGGCGGATATAATTACACGCCGGGCCGGATGTTGCCTGCGGGCCTTGACTTTGACACATATGGAGTAAATAGAACTCGAAAAGATATATTTTTTCGTACTTCGAGCCCGCGTGCTATTGTGGTTTTGCTTGCATGCCTCAATAAGTCATCCTCCCCTCGTTCTTACTTTTTTACCGTTCATCTAATGAATACACTGAGTATGGCTTTACCAAAACAATCATTGATGGCGAATAAAGTATCCATTATTCGAGTATGTAGAGCGGGATATATATATATATATACATATATATATATATACCCAGCGCAGCGAGAAGTAGTGTGTTAAAAAAGCTAGAAAAGAAAAGGGAACATTCTAAAAATAACGTAACATGACTGTCAATATACAGTATTTGTTTTGTGAGTGTTACTGAGTGTTGCTGTCATCAAGGATTTGATTATCATTATTTCTTTCAATCAGGCTCGTATTTGTAGGATGTGTTGTGTTCAAGTTACATTCCGTGTTTGTCAATCGTTGTAAAGATGACAGGTTTCATTCATCGATTCGTTTCTTACTGCATCAATAAACAGCTCGTCTTCTTCTTTATCTGAGACCTGACACACTGCATGCACGTTTTTTTTACACTGTCTTCCTTTAGCGGGACATTGTCATTTTCCACCGTGTGCTTTGTTTCCGTAGTAGTTGGATTTATGAATATGCTTGTATGTATAAGACGCTTCATATTTTTTGCTGCCTTTTCAATTGTGTAATTCGGTTTTTGTTCAGCACTCTTTGGAACTGTTGCTTTTTATCTGTGCACTGCGTCAGTTCACGTGAGCCGCTCGGTGTACATGCATCGAAGTTTCCCAGCTGTGCTGGTGCCATCTCGTCTATGTCCATGGCTGTATTTAATGTTACCTTAGTCCTGGCACTTAAAACTTTCTCTCGCAGTTTCGCTGAGTTTGTGTCAAACACCACGCTGACCATCTCATCTTCCTCTCCATAAGCACAGTCCTTAACCCGTGAATATTTAGTGGCAGTTTGCTATTGCATTGCCGCTGACGGACGGCCTTATATGGGCAGGCACTAAATTACAAACGCCAGCGGCAGCCTGTCTATGAACTTAATTTAAAGTGTAGGTTTACATCGTGCTTTGTTTCCGAAGTAGCAGAACTCATGAATATGGTTGTATATGTCACTCGCTCGCTGTTTATTGTTTTGCTGCCTTCTCAATTATATAATGCATGTTTTCTTCAGCGCTTTTTGGGCCTCTTCCTGGTTTTCTACGTATCATGCGTGATTACGGAGAGGCGTGATGATGTCACACCTAAACTCCGCCCCACGGCGTTCAAGCTCATCTCCATTACAGTAAATGGAGAAAAACAGCTTCCAGTTATGACCATTACGCGTAGAATTTCTATATAAAACCTGCCCAACTTTTGTAAGGAAGCTGTAAGGAATGAGCCTGCCAAATTTCAGCCTTCCACCCACACGGGAAGTTGGAGAATTAGTGATGAGTCAGTGAGTGAGTGAGTGAGGGCTTTGCCTTTTATTAGTATAGATGAAGACTGAAGTCCAAATATAAAAAAAAAAACACTTTCACAAAAGGTACAAATATAACACAACAATTGCGCTTTTATTCAAAAACTAGCAAAATACCTGCGCTTCGCAGCGGGGAAGAAGTGTGTTAAAGAAGTTACGAAAAAGAAATAAAAATAACGTAACATTTGCTTTCTATTCGTTTGCATAAGCACAGCCCTTCACCAGCAATTTTGTGTAGGAATTTTAGACTTACTGTTCAGGTACCCATTTCCTTTATTTAATCTGTGGCTTCTCTGCTGTTTTATTGTTCGTTTATTACGATTATAGTTATTTGTTGATTCCCTTCTTTGGCTGGCTGACTGACTGCCCATATAAGGCGCTGCGGTGTCTTCATTCCTTTCCTTGGTTCGCAAAGGAAGCAGCCTTTTTATTTAATCCACTGGTTCTCTGCTGTTTTATTGTTTGTTTATTACGATTGTTATAGTTATTGTGAAGGTATTTAAGAGTTAGTTTACTATTCAGGTACCCATTTCCTTTATTGTTCCAACCGTACCCCCATTAACATGTCTATCGAGAAGATCACCATCAATCAAAGAACTATCACTTACCAAGTGATTTCCATGCTCAGAGATGGCACCTGCCTTTTCCATTCTCTTTGTTACATATTGCACGGCCATATCAGGCTCACTCTTGATATCTGGAGAAACATTGTGTCTTATGTATTGGATGACTGGGACAGGTTCAAAGTGTGGACTGACCCCACATCGTCTCATTAAACTTGTATCTCGCGAATATCGTATTTGTCGTAGGCATGACAAATGCCAGTGGCAGTGTGTCTATAAACTTAATTTAAACTTACAGCTCACACCCGTGCTTGGTTTCTGCAGTAGCTGCACTTATGAATATGCTTGTATGCGTCACTTGCTTCATATTCTTTTACTGCCTTCTCAATTGTGTAATGCGTTTTTTGTTCATCAGTCTTTGGAGCTCTTCCTTGTTCTCTGCATACTGCGTTCACAGCCAGTTCACGTGAATACATGCATAGAAGGTTCTCAGCTGTGCTTTTGCTATCTCGTGCGATGTCCACGGCTTTATTTAATGTTAGCTAAGACCCGGCACTTAAAAGTTTCTCTCGAACTTTCGCTGAGTTTGTGCCAAACACCACCCTGACCATCTCATCTTCGTTTGCATAAGCACAGTCCTTCACCTGCGAATATTTAGCGGCAGAGTGTTTCTATTGGATTGCTGCTGACGGACGGTCTTATATGGGCAGGCACTCAATTACGTGGGAGGCGTGACAATGAGGGACGCAACTCCGCCTCACACAGAGACCGAGCTGCAGGCTATGGCTGTATACAGTGCATCCGGAAAATATTCACAGCGCATCACTTTTTCCACATTTTGTTATGTTACAGCCTTATGCCATAATGGATTAAATTCTTTTTTTTCCTCAGAATTTTACACACAACACCCCATAATGAAAACGTCAAAAAAGTTTACTTGAGGTTTTTGCAAATTTATTAAAAATAAAAAAAACTGAGAAATCACATGTTTTGCTCAATACTTTCTTGATGCATCTTTGGCAGCAATTACAGCCTCAATTCTTTTTGAATATGATGCCACAAGCTTGGCACACCTATCCTTGGCCAGTTTCACCCATTCATCTTTGCAGCACCTCTCAAGCTCCATCAGGTTGGATGGGAAGCGTTGGTGCACAGCCATTTTAAGATCTCTCCAGAGCTGTTCAATCGGATTCAAGTCTGGGCACTGGCTGGGGCACTCAAGGACATTCACAGAATTGTCCTGAAGCCACTCCTTTGATATCTTGGCTGTGTGCTTAGGGTCGTTGTCCTGCTGAAAGATGAACTGTCATCCCAATCTGAGGTCAAGAGCGATCTGGAGCAGGTTTTCATCCAGAATGTCTCTGTACATTGCTGCAGTCATCTTTCCCTTTATCCTGACTAGTCTCACAGTTCCTGCCGCTGAAAAACATCCCCATAGCATGATGCTGCCACCACCATGCTTCAGTGTAGGGATGGTGTTGGCCTGGTGATGAGTGGTGCCTGGTTTCCTCCAAACCTGACGCCTGGCATTCACACCAAAGAGTTCAATCTTTGACTTATTAGACCAGAGAAATTTTGTTTCTCATGGTTTGAGAGTCCTTCAGGTGCCTTTTGGCAAACTCCAGACGGGCTGCCGTGTGCCTTTTACTAAGGAGTGGCTTCCGTCTGACCACTCTACCATACAGGCCTGATTGGTGGATTGTTGCAGAGATGGTTGTCCTTCTGGAAGGTTCTCCTCTCTCCAAAGAGGACCTCTGGAGCTCTGACAGAGTGACCATTGGGTTCTTGGTCACCTTCCTGACTAAGGCCCTTCTCCCACGATCGCTCAGTTTAGATGGCCGGCCAGCTCTAGGAAGAGTCCTGGTGGTTTCGAACTTCTTCCACTTACAGATGATGGAGGCCATTGTGCTCATTGGGACCTTCAAAAGCAGCAGAAATTTTTCTGTAACCTTCCCCAGATTTGTGCCTCGAGATAATCCTGTCTTGGAGGTCTACAGAGAATTCCTTTGACTTCATGCTTGGTTTATGCTCTGACATGAACTGTCAACTGTGGGACCTTATATAGACAGGTGTGTGACTTTCTAAATCATGTCCAATCAACTGAATTTACCACAGCTGGACTCCAATGAAGCTGCAGAAACATCTCAAGGAAACAGGATGCACCTGAGCTCAATTTTGAGCTTCATGGCAAAGGCTGTGAATACTTATGTACATGTGCTTTCTCAGTTTTTTTATTTTTAATAAATTTGCAAAAACCTCAAGTAAACTTTTTTCACGTCATTATGGGGTGTTGTGTGTAGAATTCTGAGGAAAAAAAATGAATTTAATCCATTTTGGAATAAGGCTGTAACATAAGAAAATGTGGAAAAAGTGATGCGCTCTGTGAATACTTTCTGGATGCACTGTATATGTACATAAGTAGGTTCCAGTTATGACCGTTACGCGCAAAATTTCGAAATGAAACCTGCCTAACTTTTGTAAGTAAGCTGTAAGGAATGAGCCTGCCAAATTTCAGCATTCTACCTACACAGGAAGTTGGAAAATTAGTGATGAGTCAGTGAGTGAGTGAGTGAGTGAGTGAGTCAGTGAGGGCTTTGCCTTTTATTAGTATAGATATAACTGTAGAAAAAAAGCCGCCTTAACATGCGACATTGACACCCATTTATTATGGCCGCCTCCGTGGCGCAATAGAATCAGTTGCTGACTGGGAATCAATGGTTGCGAGTTCGATCCTGCACCACTCCGTTTTGAGAAGTAAACTGCTCTTATTCTTGCTATTCTAGAACAAAAACATACATTTGATTTCAGTCTATAACAGCCGGTGTAATTTATGATACTTGTAAAGGTTAGCTTTTTTTAAAATTTTTTATTAGTCAGTTTTATTATCTCATTTACGTTCACGAGCCCAGACAAACCCCACCCCCACATTTGACACTGCTGTTTTCATATAGACTCGCTATAACAGAGGTAAACCCGGCTCCCTTATATGTCGGAGCAAGAATGCACATCGCACTTTTGCCATCACTGTACTTTGTATATGTATATGGGAAACTCTGCATTTTACTTGTACCTTTACGCTGTAGGAAGGCTCTTTTCTCATAGGAGACTGTGTTTCTTTAACGTGACAAGTGATATCCTTCATATCTTCTATAACTGTGATAACCAGTGTGATTTTCAATGTTGTTGTAAGCTGGGCTGGTTACATTACTTCAACAGAAGCCCACTGAATTAACAAGTCGATTAAAAAGGCAGGCTTAGTTATGGGACACACGCTGGACCCCATGGAAATCATAGTGGAGGAGAGAACTAAAATAAAACTGAGTGCCATTATGAACAGTGCTGCACATTCTCTCTCTGTTACACCAACACAGAGCACTTTCAACAGGCAAATTGTTCAGCAGATGTGTGTCAAGATAACACTATGGGATTTCTCTATACCAAAAGTGGTATGGCTGCATAATGCCTCACTGGGAATGGGACTCCCAAGGCAGAGACTTTCTTTTAAATTTTCTTACATTTTTTCAGTCATTCTGGTCTGTGTTCAGACCATAATGTGTATGTGTTTGTGCACATTTACTTATCTATTCATGTATGCATGTATTTAATTATTTTAAGTGCACTGTAAAAAGCCACATTTCTCAATGGGGACAAATAAAGTTCTAAAATACATTATAGGGAAGCTAGTTTTTCACTCACACCATCACTACACAGACCGACAGGACCTTGGACTCTCTCAAGTTTCAAAACACTGACTTTCTAGCATGAAACCACCCATTATTCTTCAAGGGGGTTAAGACAATCTGCCATCTTACACTGCATGAACTCCGAACAGTTTATCACATGTAATTTAAATTGGAGTGCGGAGTCGGTAGCATTGCCCTTCACCTCTACAGGGATACGTAATAAATATCTAACTTGACAAAATGTCAAAGGCATACTCAGTAAAACTGTCAAACCAACATCTCACCTGTTACTTGGTCTGTTGTGCGATGGCCAGCATTGCAATTTACTGCTAAGCCCGTCTGAATATGACCTGCACCAAAGTGCTTTAAAATAAAATGCTCTAAAGTCTGAATGTTGGGGAGCCTTTGCGGGAAGCTTTTCGATGCCTCACTTCAGAGATTTATTCACTGTGAAGTTTATATGGCACAGACATTTGTAACACCACTCTTTGGTTCGTTATTCACATATTTTCTGAAAGGAAATATCTATTTATTTGTTTATTTTTAATTTAGATATCCTGATGGGCTGTATGCACAGTGAAAGGTTCTTTAGGCTCATGTTATGGGAATTACTCCATTAAGATTGGACAATTGATTTTTTCTATTGAAACAATACAATAGCTTTAAAATACTGCTGTTTAAACAAATAGATGTGGCAACAGCATCTCATTCCTTAAAATTTATGAAAAAGTTAAAACAGAAAATAATCACAAGTCAGGAGCCAGTAATTGGACTGAAATTTAATTTGCAGGATAACTTAGTTTCATTTTTGTGAGTTTGTATTTTGAGATTATGAAATCCCATTTGAAAGGCATTTTAGCATTAGTTTCACAAAACAATATTTGTGATGTTTCTTTAACTCCAAAAAGCACAATTTCTCCAAATCTTACAAATACAGAATATGATATTTTTTTCCATCACACCATCATGACTGTCAAATCTTTTCCGCCGTGTCAATTTTAATTTGTTTTTAAATTGAGAGGATAGATCAGTGTTGCATCAAAACTCTGTGAATTAGGAACAAAAAGACCTCTAAATGACCCCAGTGGGAGCCACCAGAAGGCAGGGTGCTGTTGTGTCAAATTTCCCAATGTGAAGCTTGTATTTTCAACATTTCCCCAAGCATATGAAGACAGCATAAGAGATGCTGACTGGCCTTGTGGGTTTGTCTTCGGCCCTCATTAGAAATTAAAGGGCTCATGACTGTCATCAACCTGTGTCAGCTCTACAACAAAAAGTAGCAAGGCCGCCCTCCTTAGCTTCAGGAAGTCACCAGTTTGTGATACAAGAGAGGCTTAAATCATGGAAAGACCTCCAACACACCAACCCAGTTACACATTTAGTCAGTCCAGGCTACAAGGCATTTCAAAAAGTTAATCGAGAAGGGAGGTTGTAACAGAGATGAAGAGGCAAAAACGGCCAAGATTTTATATGCATAGCCCTGTTGATACAACTTAACATTTAGACTTTAAGGCCTTTCAAAGGTTACACTGAGAAACAGAACTTAATGGTTGGGGTAATGCTGGGTAACCCTGCTAGTAAATATTAAAATGCAAGAACTGAAAGAGGAAAATAAATAACACCTATATTTACATTTTTTTCTTATATTCCCCAAACATAATTGAATAATAAGACATAGGTTTTTTACTAAAATAGAAATTAGATAGAGAGATAATCAGGAAAGAAGAACGCCTAACAAGTGTGTTTGAGTTTTTTGTGACATTCTTGAAGATCAGAGCACATTGTTAGGAGGAATTCACACAGAAATCCAGGAATTTCTGAAGGGCTCACAAACTTTTTCTTACTTTAGAAAAATTTAGACAAGAATAGGTCATTCAGTTCAACAAAGCACGCCAGTCCTATTTTCTAATTCTTCTAAAATAACATCAAGTCAAGTTTAAAAAGTCCCTAAAGTCTTACTGTCTACCACGCAACTCGTCACTTTTTCTATGGGTCTGTAGTTCTCCATGAAAAGAAAAATTTCCTAATGTCTGTGTAAAATGTACCCTTAAATTTCCAACTGTGTCCCAGTGTTCTTGATGAACTCATTTTAAAGTAACAGTCTTGATCCACTGGACTAATTCCCTTCATAATTTTAAACACTTCAGTCATGTCTCCCTGTAATTTTCTTTTGCTTAAGATAAAATGCTCAGCTCTTTTAATCTTCCCTCATAATTCATTCCCTGTAGCTCTGGAATCAGCCTAGTCGTTCTTCTCTGGACCTTTTCTAGCGATGTTACGTCCTTTTTGTAGCCTGGAGACCAAAACTACACACAGGACTCCAGATGAGGCCTCACCAGTGTCTAATAAAGCTCAAGCATAAATTCCATGCAATTCAGTTCTATTTTTGTACAGCACTCTTTATCAAGATTATGCTTATAGTGACTGCAGAAATGTACAACTGCAATGCCAGATCAGAAACTTACTAAACTTTACAACATCAAAGTACATTAAACACACTGTAAATCATATCAATTTCAATCAATTTCTAAGTTTCTATGTTAATTTCTGACTTACTTTGCATAAACGTCTTTGTAGATGATGGCCCATCTTCCTTAATTTTAACAGATAGAATTTCCTCATTCCCCTGATTGTCAGAATGTAACGTTTCAGAGCAAACATTGATAAGCGGCTCTGGTGATGAATAACGTCTGCTTTGAGTAGAAGTGTCAAAGTCAGTCTTCACTCCATCTTGACACCCAAAATGAAGTCTGTCTTCCTTGACACTCTCCATTCTTTGATTTTTGTGCATCTCTGTGCTGACAGACTTCTCTTCAGCCTCTTCTTTAATGACCACTAACCCAAGTTCACAGTCCACTTCCCTAATGTCCAGACTTTCATGTTCAGGGTGGAAACACTCCCATTCACAGTTCTCCTCCTTCATATTTGCGGTCCTTTTCTCCAGTATATTGGAGTCAGCCTTACATTCCTCCTTTCTCACATCCATCAAGGCGTTACAGCAAAAGGCAGCTGTTTTACTCTGTGGAAAGATGATGGTTGGATTAAAAAAAAAATGCAGCCTTCAGATCTAAAGACATCTACATTGAATTTTAAAACATCCTTTCAGATAAGGTTTATATAAACTAAGACAGTACATAGCATGTTCACTGGAAGTCATTATTCCTCACATAAAATCGGCAGGTGTAAAACAAACTTGGGAGTGGACTAAGGGTTCAAACTGGAAGAACATGACCATCTTCCACAGTTGGGGCTCAGGCAGTTTTCATTACTTGAATCAAACAGGTTTGCTAGCTTTGGCTGATGTGTAATTTATGTTGCTTGCGTTAGATTTTCAGTTGTAAGTTAGACAAACACCTTTGCCAAATGACTGCCTAATAAACACCCCATAAAAAAAAAAAAAAAGGTCAATTTTTATTTCTGCTTTGTTTTGTGTTTTGTTGAATGGTGGACTTCACCTTTGCACAAGTAAACAGTTCTTTGACCCGACATCCTCAAATCCTGGAAAGACCACTAAAAGTGTTTAAAGATAAAAGCGCTGTTAGGATGGTAAGCAAATTTGCTTAACATACTGTACTTTAAGTTAAACTAATTCACTGATTTTTCAGTAGCAACTTACAGGAAATAAAGCACAGCTGTCCTTTGCTATGTCAATTTAAGCTGTTCCAGAAAACATCTGATAATATACTTTCAGATAGAAGAAACTTCCATTATAGTGTTTTCTATACTATGCAAATATAATATTAATAATGCATTCCCAGAACATCCAAAATCCCTCAACATCAATAAATCCATTTTTGTCACTTACACATCAGTCCACCAGTGATTTCTTCCCGATGTAATTATTTAACACTTAATAGATTCATTAGTGTGTCTGCCTGTGTGCAATAAACAAGGAAATTAAACAATGCTATATGGTACTGGATAACAATTGTTTTCCTTCTATATGGGAATGAATGCACATCAAATACACAATTTATAAACGTCATGCATGCAGGTAACATGTAGCAAAATAAAAAATAAAAATACACCAATAATTAAAAAGCAAAAGCACATTACCTTTACGGGATGGTATCTCTTGCTGAAAGTGTTCAAACTGGACTCCTGGGTCATTTAAACAGCTTTGTTAGTGGGCACTTAGCTAGTTATCAGATGCAACTCCAGAAGAGCGAGTTTTCAATTTGGACAATACAGTTTGGCTATTAAACTGTCAAGAGCCATAAAAGCAAATTTACAAACAGAGAGATTACAATAGCTTGGGGACTTGGGATACTAGAGCTGAGCTGATGGCTGATGAGAACCAAAGTTATTATAGATTTCATCGTATATTTTTAGTTTAAATTAGTTTTTTTTTCACAAAGCCATTTCTATTTTATTTTTATATCTATTAGTTTCAGTTTTAGTTTTACTAATTATGGCATGGAGCTTCTATGGAGTTTAGTTTTGTGTCACAATCAGACAGAACTGTACATTTAACCGATTTGGATAGGAGTTTAATATTTGTGGAAGCTTACTACACTGAATAGTTTACTACAAGTTTTGTTTTTGTCCAATAAAAAACAAGCATAAGCAAAACCAGATACTGAATATGAACAATTGTACACAATTGAACCATTTTAAAAATATTTTCTATGTCATTTGAGCTGAACAAATCTGCACTGACTGTTGGCACATTTTATCTTTTCCTTTTATTTACACTGGCTGCCCGTCAGTTTTCGAATTGATTTTAAAATCTTGTTGCTAGTTTTTAAATCTTTACATGGGCTTGCTCCTGCCTAATTTATCTGAATTGTGCACTTTACACAAGCCATCTAGAGTGCTTAGATCTTCTGGTCAGTTGTCTCTTGTTGCCTCTCGTATTAAGTGTAAAACTAATGGGGACAGGACTTTTGCAGCTGCTGCTCCTCACTTTTGGAACTCTTTACCTCATTACATAAAGGAGTCGTCTACAACTGAACTGTTCAAAACAAGATTAAAGATGCATTTCTATTCACTTGCTTTCCATGACCTTCAGTAATACTCATGGTGTCCGAGAGAGAGAGAGAGATAGATACTTATATACTCTTACTTCTGTTTATTATTTATTTTATGTTCATTTATTTTATTTCTAATTATGTTAATTGTTTTCATTTATTGTAAAGCACTTTGGCCACAGCATTCCTATGTTGTTTTAAATGTGCTATATAAATAAATTGATATTAACAATGTATGAGAACAGTAAACCCTTAATGAGCAGATTAAGAGCAGGTAATAGGTGTATGGACAGACACAAAATGATAGACAACAAATGAGATTAAAAACAATATATATATTATCTAAATCTGTTTATCCACAGCAGGAACACAGGAAACATGGAGCCTACCCCAGCAGGTCTGGATGCAAGGCAAGAAAAATCTCTGGTATGCAAAATGCATGATATGGCTTATGTTAGGAACAAAAATAATATGATATTTCAACATCTATTTTGAGAGAGAAACATTGAAAAAAGGGGGACAAATTTTAAAATATAATTCTGCTACTAGATTATTTTCACAATATCTGCTATTTTGAGCAGTGAATATGAAAAGATAATTTAATAAATATAGAATACAAAAACACATTAGTATGTTTAGTTTTTCATCACTTGGCAGACTCTCTTCATCTACCTACCTGTAGTTCAGTAGAGACGTTGACAACTCAAGGAATTTTACAAAGTTTGTATCGTTTTGTTGTCAGTGTTGTTTTATTTTCAAAAATCAGGAGTTGTCTCCCCTCGACTCTCTCGTATATTCAGATACGGGGGCCGGATATTGGAGAGGTTAACTGCAATACAATGATTTTTATATTATGTACATTAAAGAGCCATCAACAACAAATCAAATCAATAATATATTGAACATTTTTTACAAAAGTTGAATAAATCAAGACTATGCAGCTGCATATATATATATATATATATATATATATATATATATATATATATATATATATATATATACATACATACACAAACACACACACATACAGTGGTGTGAAAAACTATTTGCCCCCTTCCTGATTTCTTATTCTTTTGCATGTTTGTCACACAAAATGTTTCTGATCATCAAACACATTTAACCATTAGTCAAATGTAACACAAGTAAACACAAAACGCAGTTTTTAAATGATGTTTTTTATTATTTAGGAGAAAAAAATCCAAACCTACATGGCCCTGTGTGAAAAAGTAATTGCCCCTTGTTAAAAATAACCTAACTGTGGTGTATCACACCTGAGTTCAATTTCCGTAGCCACCCCAGGCCTGATTACTGCCACACCTGTTTCAATCAAGAAATCACTTAAATAGGAGCTGCCTGACACAGAGAAGTAGACCAAAAGCACCTCAAAAGCTAGACATCATGCCAAGATCCAAAGAAATTCAGGAACAAATGAGAACAGAAGTAATTGAGATCTATCAGTCTGGTAAAGGTTATAAAGCCATTTCTAAAGCTTTGGGACTCCAGCTGCATTCACAGTGAGAGCCATTATCCAAAATGGCAAAAACATGGAACAGTGGTGAACCTTCCCAGGAGTGGCGGCCGACCAAAATTACCCCAAGAGCGCAGAGACGACTCATCCGAGAGGTCACAAAAGACCCCAGGACAACGTCTAAAGAACTGCAGACCTCACTTGCCTCAATTAAGGTCAGTGTTCACGACTCCACAATAAGAAAGAGACTGGGCAAAACGGCCTGCATGGCAGATTTCCAAGATGCAAACCACTGTTAAGCAAAAAGAACATTAGGGCTCATCTCAATTTTGCTAAGAAACATCTCAATGATTGCCAAGACTTTTGGGAAAATACCTTGTGGACTGATGAGACAAAAGTTGAACTTTTGGAAGGCAAATGTCCCGTTACATCTGGCGTAAAAGGAACACAGCATTTCAGAAAAAGAACATCATACCAACAGTAAAATATGGTGGTGGTAGTGTGATGGTTTGGGGTTGTTTTGCTGCTTCAGGACCTGGAAGGCTTGCTGTGATAGATGGAACCATGAATTCTACTGTCTACCAAAAAATCCTGAAGGAGAATGTCCGCCATCTGTTCAGTCAACTCAAGCTGAAGCATCTTGGGTGCTGCAACAGGACAATGACCCAAAACACACCAGCAAATCCACCTCTGAATGGCTGAAGAAAAACAAAATGAAGACTTTGGAGTGGCCTAGTAAAAGTCCTGACCTGAATCCAATTGAGATGCTATGGCATGACCTTAAAAAGGCGGTTCATGCTAGAAAACCCTCAAATAAAGCTGAATTACAACAATTCTGCACAGATGAGTGGGCCAAAATTCCTCCAGAGTGCTGTAAAAGACTCATTGCAAGTTATCGCAAACGCTTGATTGCAGTTATTGCTGCTAAGGGTGGCCCAACCAGTTATTAGGTTCGGGGGGCAATTACTTTTTCACACAGGGCCATGTAGGTTTGGATTTTTTTTCTCCCTAAATAATAAAAACCATCATTTAAAAACTGCATTTTGTGTTTACTTGTGTTATATTTGACTAATGTTTAAATGTGTTTGATGATCAGAAACATTTTGTGTGACAAACATGCAAAAGAATAAGAAATCAGGAAGGGGGCAAATAGTTTTTCACACCACTGTATGTGTGTGTATGTATTCAGGTAAAATACCAATTCTGGTTGATGGATTTGGCCCAAAACTTAATACAGATCTAAAATTCATGTTATCATGTTTACACACACAGACATACAAACACATACAGAGATAATTCCGAAAAATGGTATTTTCGGACTCAGGGAGGTCTAAAACATCAAGATTCATCAAACTCTTGAGGTCAGATTTTTTCATGATTACTATACTTTATACAAAGTATACAAGAAAGTAAAAACGATTTTTCCTGTGTGAAGTGGCAGGTGAATTACTGTCAACAAAAAGCAGTCACCTGAGAAATAAACTGAAACGCTACTCACTCGTGATTTTTCTGTCCATACGGTAAAGGTTTTGTTGACCAGCACATTTTTATTTCAGGCACTTGAATTAAATTTCGTTATACAAGTACAAAGAAAGGTGGCACATAAATCGCTTCTATTTCACACACTTTACATGGTAGTCAGATCGATCTGTCACCGCAAATGCCGTGTGAACACCCGCCCTACGTCACCAGCTGCCATTAACTAGATGAATATGCGCGGGCGGCTCGTGGTGGAGGACTTTCTGTTTTAGAGTTAAAAGTTACTAGGGTTAAAGACTAACGGCAAAAATATTCACTCAAAAATGAAAACTAAACATGGCAGGATCTAATCAGTAATATTTTAAAATAAGTTCATAAAGCACAGAGAATTTATTAATTTAGGTATGTTTACAAGCCTTAAAATTTAACGCGGCTTGGCTTGCTCTCTCTCTCAGGGGTGGGGATCGATCTGTTCTTAACTCAATTTTTCTTTTTGTAAAAACTTGATTGCTTTGTATGGATTGTAATAAAATAAAAAAAAAATAAAAAAAATGAACTAAAAATATTTTTAGCAAATTATTATTTTATTTCAGTTAGTCTTTCTAGCTGCTTTAATAGTTTCATTTAGTTTTAGTTTTTCATTTCAGTTTTGTTAATTACTTTATTTCAGTTTACAAAATTTTTTATTTATTTATTTATTTTTTTTAAATAGTTTTTGTTAACTATACTAACCTTGGTGAGAACGTCCATCACCAATTGGCTGGACACATTGTGGAAGTAAATAAACATTGTGCTAACATTTGCAGAAATTTCCTCAAAGTGCCAAATCCTCAAATACTGAAATCTTACACACCTCACAAGAAAGCTGTCAGGCACTCATTTTTGCAGCAGAGGGTACAGGAGATTCCAGGGCACTGGAGTTAAAGAAAGGCATCCCGATATGTGTCAGGTATTATTTGTAACACCGCACGGCTATAGTGCTTACAGACTCCTGGGGATCTGAACTACTTGAAGTGGGCTGGTACCAGCAGATCTCGAAGCTTCAAAGGAACCCCACTTCCCTTCAATACCATATACTAATAAATAGGCACTCTGACCTCCAAGGACGAGCTCCCTGCCCCATCATGTAAAAGTAATAATAAATTGGGAGGAGGAAAAAAACACTAACTAAACAGAGCACTACTAGTAACTGGGTTCCACTTCAAAAACTCATTAAGGGTAGCTACTGTGATGTCGCCGCTGTGAAGTGGCACATCTATAAGCTTATGTGTCTGCCTCCACATTTGTCTTTGGCATCAACCACTATGAAAGTAAGTGGCCAGCAGACTACAACCTATGTAATTTAAAACTGCTGAAAGAAACACAGCTTAACTCATGCAGCTCTCCACAACTAATAACATTCCCATGCGGATCTCTATGCAAAAAGATTAAAGACTTAAAATGGGAGCCAGAGCAGGCTGCAGGAAATAGGAGGGGCAAAGAGTAGTGAACGAGACTGGAAGGAGCAAAAGTGGGCAAATCAGGATATCACGGTACCATTTATATTGCAGCACTTAAAATACATAGGCCAGTCAGCACCTGTGGACTCACCCAAAAGACTGGCTCCTGTGCAGTTAGGTGGGATCATCAAAATATCAACTCATGGCCTGTTTTGTCATGTAGGGTCCTCTGGTGACACCGTTTTACCCTTTATATTCTTTAAAATGTAGACCTTCATAAGATGTCTAAAATCCCAAACACTCACCACTCCATGGTCAGGTCGTATAGCACTTCATCCTCATTTCCTTCTACGTCTGTAAACGCAGACAAATAAATAGAGTAAATGAACAGGTAGGAGTTACATCACATATTTAATTAAGTATTAATTACCATACACTGGCAAGCAAAAAGTTGGGACCCATTGCTTAAAACATCTGTTACTGTGAATACTTAAAATGATCGAAAGTTCTGAAACATTGGGAAAAGTTATCTGAGAGCTGAAATATCTAGGGTTACACAAACTTTTACATATATATATGTATGTGTGTATATATATATATATATATATATATATATATATGTATGTGTGTATATATATATATATATATATATATATATATATATATATGTATATATATATATATATATATATATATATATATATATATATATATATATATATATATATATATGTATGTGTGTATATATATATATATATATATATATATATATATATATATATACTAGCAAAATACCAGCCTTTGCAGCGAGAAGTAGTGTGTTAAAGAAGTTATGAAAATGAAAAGGAAACATTTTGAAAACAACATAACATGATTGTGAAAGTAATTGTCTTGTGTATTTGGCCATAGCGTCACAAAGTTGTTTTCGTTTAGCTGCATCAGAAAATGTACCACGACGTCTGACACGCCTCTTTTTTACTGTTTTCTCACAGCTTGATTGCTGCTGTCATAATGGGTTTGAGTCTACATATATATATATATATATATATACATATATATATATATATATATACACATACATATATATACACATACATATCTTCATATATATACATATATACATATCTACATATACAGATTTATATATATATACACACATACCTATCTACATCATATATACACACACATACATACATACACACAGGTATATATATGTGTGTCTATATGTGTGTGTATAGCTTTGGTCACTGAGTGCAAGGGAAAAATAATAAAATGTAGTCTATAAGCTATTAAACAGTAAACTGGAGTGGTTTCGGGTAAACTACATTTTAAAGCCGGTGTAACACAACAGGTAAGTAGTACTAACAGCAGCTAAAATGTATATGGATCATCTCTCGGTAGTTGATCCCTTTTGAAAGCGCTTACACGATGGCTGTGGTATAGAAATTACATTTTCTATGTGAACGTCCAAATTTCTGCCTGTGGTAATGTGCCTTACGGCATTACCAGCAATTAAAAGAAAATCATTTTGTAAGATGATTGTTAATGTAATTGTTTTGTCATTGATATTGAGTGTTGTTGTCATATCTATCTATTTATATATATA
Organism: Polypterus senegalus; assembly: GCF_016835505.1. NCBI lineage: Eukaryota > Metazoa > Chordata > Cladistia > Polypteriformes > Polypteridae > Polypterus > Polypterus senegalus. The sequence continues at coordinate 171,786,371 of NC_053161.1, read as the reverse complement.
TATATATATATATATATATATATATATATATATATATATATATATATATATATATATATATATATATATATATATATATAGCAAAATACCCGCATTGGCATGGAGAAGTAAAAAGAAAAGGAAACATTTTAATAATAACGTAATATGATAGACAATGTAATTGTTTTGTCATTGTCATGAGTGTTGCTGGCATATATATATATTAATCCAAAATTAAAATTAATCCAATTAATTAGAGGCTGTGTAAGAATTAATCTTGATTAATCGTATGTAATCGGACACGTAAATTTGCCCCAAATCGCAAATGTTTTTTTTTTTAATTTAAAAGTGTTTTAGTGGGCTTACAGAATCAAATAATAGACATGTACATGAATATTGTAAACTGAAGCTGTGTTTAATTTCTGAAAAAAAAGCCTTTAAACTGCATTTGAATTCAAAACAGAAACAAAAATATCATCCCTGGTTAAAATTGGGCAGACTTAAAAATAAAGTGGTAGTTTAAGTACTTTAAGTACATTTTCAGAATAGTATTGTCTTTAAATAATAATAACCAAAATTTCAACATAAAGTGCAGTTTTTCTTCTGAAAAAAATAAGTCAGAAACATAAAAGGTAATTTGACCAACTTAATCTTTAAACTCTGAGTAACATTAGCCAAAATTATTTTGTACATTAGGCTAAAACAGTGTGATCATTGAACATTTTGTAATTAGATGTAATTAGAATTACTAACGGTCACGGAAGTCCAATGATCCCCAGTAAGAGCCACAAAGTCCGCTTTCTGTAATGCATCTAATTTTGCTTGCTTTTCAGTGTGCACAAAACCATGCTTTTATCAAGGCTTCGCTGGAAGTCGAAATGATCAGTCGTCAGGAACGCTTTATTCCGACTCTAACATTTTTGTAGCTGTGATGTGTGCATCAGTGTAATGGATGTACCAGGAAATCATGCATTGACAAAAGTTCCCGTTGCTTGGAATTGAAAGTGTGATTAAATGCGCTATTTTTTAACGCTGCTATGGAGTACATGCATCAAGCTTCTCAGCTGTGCTTGTGCTAATAAAGGGAAACATTTTAAAAATAACGAATACGATTCTTGCTGCTAACCTAATATTTTTCATACGCCCCAAACCAAGGAGATGCGAAGGTAAAATGAATCAGTAGCGCTGCGACATACTCAGTGCATCCCTCTCGGAATCGAACCTCGAATGTCGGCATTAGAGGCTTAAGACTCTACAATTGAGCCACAGCATGTGGCTTGTCTATGCGAGTATGTACTGTAGATAGGGGTATATATATACATTTAAATATATACCGTATCGCAGTGGAGAAGTAGAAGTTATGAAAAGAAAAGGGAACATTTTAAAAATAACGAACATGATTGTCAATATACAGTAATTGTTTTGTGAGTGTTATTGAATGTTGCTGTCATCAAGGATTTGATTATCATTATTTCTTTCAATCAGGGTCGATTGGATGTGTTGTGTTCAAGTTACATTCCGGTTTGTCAATCGCTGTAAAGATGACAGGTTTCATTCATCGATTCGCTTACTGCATCAATAAACAGCTCGCCTTCTTTTTATCTGAGACCTGACACACTGCATGCACGGGTTTTTTACACTGTCTTCCTTTAGGACATTGACTTTTTCCACCGTGTGCTTTGTTTCCACAGTAGCTGCATTTATGAATATGCTTATCAGACGCTTCATATTTTTCGCTGCCTTTTCAATTGTGTAATTCGGTTTTTGTTCAGCTCTTTGGAACTGTTGCTTTTATCTGTGCACTGCGCCAGTTCACGCGAGCCACTCGGTGTACTTGCATAGGTTCCCAGCTGTGCTGGTGCCATCTCGCTATGTCCATAGCTTTATTTAATGTTACCTTAGTCCTGGCACTTAAAACTTTCTCTCAGCAGTTTCATTGAGTTTGTGTCAAACACCACCCTGACCATCTCATCTTCCTCTCCATAAGCACAGTCCTTCACCCGTGAATATTTACCCGGCAGTTTGCTATTGGATTGCCGCTGACGGACGGCCTTCTATGGGCAGGCACTAAATTACAAACGCCAGCGCAGCCTGTCTATGAACTTAATTTAAAGTGTAGGTTTACATCGTGCTTTGTTTCCAAGTAGCAGAACTCATAAATATGGTAGTATGTCACCGCTTCTTATTGTTTCGCTGCCTCTCAATTATATAATGCATGTTTTCTTCAGCGCTTTTGAGGTCTTCCTGGTTTTCTATGTACTGCGTGATTACGTGGGAGGCGGATGATGTCACACTAAACTCCGCCCCCACGGCGTTGAAGCTCATCTCCATTACAGTAAATGGAGAAAAACTGCTTCCAGTTATGACCATTACGCCGTAGAATTACGATATAAAACCTGCCCAACTTTTGTAAGGAAGCTGTATGAAATGAACCTGCCAAATTTCAGCCTTCCACCCACACGGAAGTTGGAGAATTAGTGATGAGTCAGTGAGTGAGTGAGGGTTTTGCCTTTTATTAGTATATATCTATATATATATATATATCTATATATATATATATATATATCTATATCTATATCTATATCTATATATTCTATATATATCTATATCTATATCTATATATATCTATATATATCTATATCTATATATATCATATATATCTATATCTATATATATTTATGTGTGTATCTATACTAATAAAAGGCAAAGCCCTCACTCACTCACACACTAATTCTCCAACTTCCCGTGTGGGTGGAAGGTTGAAATTTGGCAGGTTCATTCCCTTACAGCTTCCTTACAAAAGTTGGGCAGGTTTTATATCGAAATTCTATGCGTAATGGTCATAACTGAAGCAGTTTTTCTCCATTTACTGTAATGGAGATGAGCTTCAACGCCGTGGGGCGGAGTTTCGTGTGACATCATCACGCCTACCACGTAATCACGCAGTACATAGAAAACCAGGAAGACCTCAAAAAGCGCCTGAAGAAAACATGCATTATATAATTGAGAAGGCAGCTAAACAATAAGAAGCGAGCTGAGTGACATATACTACCATATTTATGAGTTCTGCTACTTCGGAAACAAAGCACGATGTAAACCTACACTTTAAATTAAGTTCATAGACAGGCTGCCAGCTGGTATTTGTAATTTAGTGCCTGCCCATATAAGGCCGTCCCGTCAGCTGCAATCCAATAGCAAACTGCCACGGGTAAATATTCACGGGTGAAGGACTGTGCTTATGGAGAGGAAGATGAGATGGTCAGGGTGGTGTTTGACACAAACTCAGCTTAAACTGCGCAGAGAAAGTTTTAAGTGCCAGGACTAAGGTAACATTAAATACAGCTATGGACATAGCACGAGATGGCACCAGCACAGCTGGGAACTTCGATGCAAGTACACCGAGTGGCTCACGGAACTGACGCGAGTGCACAGATAAAAGCAACAGTTCCAAAGAGCGCTGAACAAAACCTAATTACACAATTGAAAAGGCAGCAAAAAAATATGAAGCGTCTGATAAGCATATTCATAAATGCAGCTACTGCGGAAACAAAGCACACGGTGGAAAAAGTCAATGTCCCGCTAAAGGAAGACAGTGTAAAAAACCCGTGCATGCAGTGTGTCAGGTCTCAGATAAAGAAGAAGACGAGCTGTTTATTGATGCAGTAAGAAACAATCGATGAATGAAACCTGTCATCTTTACAACGATTGACAAACACGGAATGTAACTTGAACACAACACATCCTACAAATACGAACCTGATTGAAAGAAATAATGATAATCAAATCCTTGATGACAGCAACACTCAGTAACACTCACAAAACAAATACTGTATATTGACAGTCATGTTACGCTATTTTTAAAATGTTCCCTTTTCTTTTCTACCTTTTTAACACACTACTTCTCGCTGTGACACGCTGGGTATATATATATGTATATATATATATCCCGATCTACATACTCGAATAATGGATACTTTATTCGCCATCAATGATTGTTTTGGTAAAGCCATACTCAGTGTATTCATTAGATGAACGGTAAAAAAGTAAGAGCGAGGGAGGATGACTCATTGAGGCATGTAGGCTGTAGTCTTGCGTCAACTCTATCTGAATTGCGATCACATTTGAAAAAATATATCTTTTCAAGTTCTATTTAGTCCATATGTGTCAAACTCAAGGGCGCGGGCCACATCCGCCCGGCGTGTAATTATATCCGCCCGCGAGATCATTTTATATACTGTATTATTGTTATTAAAGCCCGGTATATGAAGCGCTGGTAACACAATAAACTACAGATCCCATAATGCAGCGCTTCAGCTGCCTTGGTTTAACACTTACCGCGTAATCAAGTCTACCTTATGATGCTGCAAGTTATTGCGAAGCTAGAGTTATTGCGCACTGAGTTTGCACGCCGCTTTGGTGACTTTGAAGAACAAAAAGTCCGGCCTACATGCGGCTCGAACCTTGTGCATGTTTGGTAGCACATATCTGTGTGAGAAGCTCTTCTCAGTGATAAAGACTAACAAAACAGCACACAGGAGTCGCCTCACTGATGAGCACCTGCAATCCATCCTGAGAACTCCACAACACAGAACCTCACACCAAACAGAAACGAACTTGTGGCCAAAAAAGATGCCAGGCGCCCAGCTCTAAAATGACATATGAGCAAAGACAACTGCATGATTTGATTTGTTATTGCACGTAAGAGCTGGAGTCAACTGCTTTAACAAACAGCGTATTGCACTGATACTAAATAGCTGTGTGTGTATATATGTAGATATGTATGTATATGTATATATATGTTTATATATGTGTGTGTATGTATGTATATATATATATATTTGTGTGTATATATATGTGTATATGTATATATATGTGTATATGTGTGTATATATATATATATATATATATATATATATATATATGACAACAACACTCATCACTCACAACAGTGACAAAACAATTACATTGACAATCAGGTTACGCTATTTTCAAAATGTTTCCTTTTCTTTTCATTGCTTCTTTAACACACTACTTCTCCACTGCGAAGCTCGGGTATTATTTTGCTAGTATATAATAAAAGGCAAAGCCCTCACTGACTGACTCATCACTAATTCTCCAACTTTCCGTGTAGGTAGAAGGCTGAAATTTGGCAGGCCCTTTCCTTACAGCTTACTTACAAAAGTTAAGCAGGTTTCATTTTGAAATTTCGGTATAACGGGTCATAGCGATCAACAACGCTTCGCCATTTTGAACTTTCTTATTCATGGCCCCATCTTCACGAAATTTGTGGCGTTCCCTACGCTTAACCGAAACCAATGTACATACTTATTTTCGTGGTATGACGCACTGTCGGCCCATCATTATTGAACTTTTAGCGAGAGATGTCCGTGCTTATTTCAATCAATCAATCAACATGTATTTATATAGCACATTTTCATACAAAAAGATGTAGCTCAAAGTGCTTTACAAAATGAATAGAAAAATAGAAGACACAATAAAAAATAAACATAAGTCAACATTAATTAACATAGAATAAGTAAGGTCCGATGGCCAGGGTGGACAGAAAAAACAAAACAAAACAAAAAAACTCCAAAAGCTGCAGAAAAAAAATAAAATCTGTAGGGGTTCCAGACCATGAGATCGCCCAGTCCCCTCTGGGCAAAATTATTTCGTTGGTATGACACCACTGTCGGCCGCTCATATTGAACTTTTCAGCAGTCTTTGTTACTATGGGTCCATCTTCAAGAAATTTGTTACACGGGTTCCCAACGCTAACTGAATCCTATTTACGTACATATATAAGTCCATAGCCTGCAGGTCGGTCACCGTGTGAGGCGGCGTTGGGTCCCCATCCCAACGCCTCCCGTTGTTGGCTGCCTGCCTATATAAGGCCGTCCGTCGCTCCAGTCTCTACATTCCCTTCCTTGCTTACGGGATTCACGTCTCCCTACTGATAACTACAGCCTTTTTGTTTAATCCATGGCTTCTCCGCTGTTTTATTGTTTGTTTATTACAATTTTAGTTATTGTATAGATATTTTACACTTACTTTACATTGTTCAGGTACCCATTTCCTTTATCATTCCAACCCCTATTACCATGTCTATCGAGATGATCACTACTCGATCAAAGAACTGTCACTTACCGAGTGGTTTCCATGCCGGAGATACCACCTACCTTTTCCATTTGTGTTACATATTGCACGGCCATATCAGGCTCACTCTTGATATCGGGGGAAGATTGTGTCTTATGTTTTGAATGCTGGGACAGGTTCAAGGTTGGACTGATATTACAGGAGATAATTATATTATCGGGGCACTAAAAAAAGTGAAATGTTCCCCACCTATGGTTCTGCATGTGGTTATGGCTCCCGGGCTGATTTTGGTTGTCACTTTCAAGTGTGAAAGGGGAAATATTTTACACCTTTCGAAAACCCGAATGCCTCTTAAACATCTTAGATTCACATGGTTCAGTAGTGGACATTTTGATTTTTAAAGAATGTTTAAACTCTCAAAAGCTGGATGTGATTTTTCGATGAAACTTTAATGTTCTTACAACGCGACAGATGCAATTCCTTCAATACAACAAATCCTGCAAATATGTCAAAATTTAAAACCCCCAAAAAACTCAAACCGATTATGACCCCAATCAAGCTGGTTTGAGAAAAGTTACTGTTCACAGGCCAACTGTAAGTTGCATGCTCAAAGAAAGCTAAAACACATTTGGTCATGTTACCGGTCGAACTGACAACATTATACAAAGAGATCCTTAAAAATTTTGGATTTTTTCCCCTCGTTTAAAAGGTTAAATTTTTTCTTAATAAAATTTAATGCAGTATTCCCCCTGACCGGGTATTTTTAGTATATATATAATTCTATGCGTAATGGTCATAACTGGGCTTTTTTTCTCCATATACTGTAATGGAGTTGAGCTGGAAAGGCCGGTGGGGGGGTTTCATGTGACATCATCACGCCTCCTAATCCTGAACAGACTATCGCGTGATGACTGCTCCTCCTCATACTCACTCCTGACTCATCACTAATTCTCCAATTTCCCCATGTGGTAAAAGGTAAATTTGGCGGCTCATTCCCCCAACTTCCTTAAAAAAGTTGGGCGGTTTCATTCGAAATTCTACATAATGAATCCTGGAAGCTTTTCTCCTATCTGTAATGGAGTTGAGCTGGATGGCGTGTGTGAATTCTGTGACATCATCACCCTCCCATAATCCGTACATAAAAAACCGGAAGGCTAAAAAAAGCGCGGGAAAACTGTTATATAATTGAGAAGGCAGAAAACAAAAAGAAGCGGCGGTGCATTACAACCATATTAGGTTCTGCTCCGGGAAAAAACGTTAAACCAAAGGGTTTAAATTAAGTACATAACAGGCCCGCTGGCTTTTGTTTTTTTTTTCCCCCTATAAGGCCGTCCATCAGCGGTAATAATAAAAACCTGCCGCTAAATATTCACAGTAAAGGACTTTGGGCAGAGGAAGATGAGATGGTCAGGGGGGGTTTTTGGCCAAACTCAAGAAACTTTTTAAGTCCCGGGCCCTAAAGTAACATTCTCGCCGTGGATTCACGAGAGGGCCCACACACGGGAACCCGATGCAAGAACAAAGCCCCGTGAACTGACGCGTGCACAGAAAAAAAGAAAAGTTAAAAGGTGCTAAACAAAAACCCAAACACAAATTAAAGGGGCCAAAAAAATGGCGTCATCCAAGCATATTCAAAAATGCGCTACTCGGAAAAAAGCACCCGGTGGAAAAAAAGTCAATGTCCTGCTAAAGGAAGATTAAAAAAAAAATAAGTGATATTTAGACGATATGAAACAACACTCAAACGTGAAAAACAATTACATTAACAATCATTTTCGTTTTTTTTAAAATTTTTTCCTTTTTTTTTTCACCTTCTTTAACCCAACTACTTCTCCGCTCGTGGCGCGGGTTTTTTAAATTATATATAAAATTTTTTATATAAAAAAAACACTAATTAATATGAAATCAAACCAATAGGTTCAAGTCTTTCAACATAGGATTTAAAAAACCAAACACAGTGTTCACAGGAATTTGGCTGAACATAATGTGAATATTTCTTTCACTGGTATTACATTTTTAAAAAATAACTATAGCTCATTGTTGAAAGGTAATAGGGCAAGGTTATTGGGGGAAAACCTGTCACTGGACGGGGCTAGGACTCTTTTTGGGGAAAATAAGTGGCGGGTCGTTTTGATGAACAAAAATGTTGGTCTGTTCAGCTCTAAACTTGTTTTTGGTTTCATTAATAAGAAAAACTA